>NC_092503.1:105630559-105798059 GCF_047511675.1 Marmota flaviventris
CAATATTATTAACTGTAGTCACCATGTGTAAATTATATCCCCAGAATTAACTCATCTTATATCAGAAAGTTTGTACTCTTTGAACAAGATATCCCCATTTCCCCCCTGGAAGCAACCAATCTACATTCTAATGGTATAAGGTCAACTTTTTTAGGTTAGCTCTCACTGTATATATGAGATCACACAGTATTTGTCTTTTCAAATCTGGCTTATTTTACTTAGCATAACATGCTTCAGTCTCATCTATGTTGTTACAAATAGCAAGATTTCCTTCCTTTTTAGGGTCAAATAACATTCCTATGTGTGTGTTCCTTTTTAATTTTCATCCTTTTATTGACTAACAGGATGTTTTGCTATTTTGGTGATTGTGAATAATAGTACAATGAACATAGAAGTGTAGACATATTTTCCAGATACTATTTCATTTCTTTTTGACTTATACATCTTCCTATTCAGATGTAAGCATTCCTTACCTAAGAGCAATGCATCATAATTCATAGTTTCTTTCTATAAATTATTAGAATCTTCTATCTTTATTGCATTCTAATTTGGCAAGTAAAAATTGTTTATATTTATGATGTACAATAGTCTATTTTGATATGTGTGCACATTGTGAAATGATGACCACAATTAAGCTAATTAATATATTGGTCACCACACATAGTTATTTGTGTATTTCCGTGGTGATAACATTCAAGATCTACCTCTTGACGATTTTCAAGCATGCAGTAGGTTATTGTTTACTGTGGTCACCATACTATACCATTGAGCTCCTGAACTTATTCATCCTAAGTAGATGAACAGTTTTACATCTTTCCATTCCTACCTGCTAATGCTTTATTGGATTATATGAAAATGTGAGAGTAGAATTCCATCTGAAACAGATTTGGATGGATACAATTAAAAATATGTTCACTGGGGAATAAGAAACTACAAACAGGCTAAAATTATTTTTTATCATAGTTTCTGAGATATGCAGCATGTAAGTTTTAGGTTCCACTGTTTTACAACATAACTTTCATTTCAACATGTAATCATAGAATGATTTTAAGTTTTTTTTCCAATTTATATACTGAACACAAAAAGATCAAGATAGTTAAGAAAATTTTGTTTTCTAAAGTAATATACATTTTTTACTACCATTAATAGTGAATAATTGCCATTTTTAAAACTTCCATCCTCAAGCTTTTCATCAGATTTTAAAATTTTGGCCAAAATAGATGGGATGTGTATCTCATTTTGACCATAATGTGTCTTTCCTTGGCCACTTATAAATTTAACACCTTTTAATATCTTTATTAGCCATTCATATTAATGCAAATGAGATTCTATTGAAATAATTTCCTCATTTTAGAAAAGTGAAGTTTATTTTATTTCCTAGTTGTTTATAAGAGTTTTTTATTTTTTATCCTGAATACAAATATTTAGATAGGTATATATTATTCCAATGTTTTCTTTTAGTTTGTGGTATACTTTTGTGAATAGAAAGTCTACATTTGAATAGAGTTAAATTTCTGAATTCATTTTAATAGTAAGTTCTTTTCCCTTTATGGAAGAACACATTTTCCTAGTCTAATTTTTTCAGTATTTTATTTATATTTTCTTCATATAGCTTATGCATTTGCCTTTTACAATTGAATATATCTTTCTTATGAAAGTTATTCTTTTTTTCCAATGCAGATTGTAATGTCTCAGAAAAATTTATTGAAGAAGCAGTCGTTTTCCTGAAAACTTCTGCAGCAGCTCAGTTGTGAATTAAGCTTTAATAGATGCACACATCTGTTCCTAAGTTATATATTATATTAAATTACTATAGTTGTTTATTTCTGTGCCAAAACACTCTATCTTATTTAACATAAATCTTCATATTTGATAGAGAATATAAATTACAGTGTTATCCTCATTCTGATCTAAATTAGCTGTACCCCCTGCTTTGATATTAAGATTGCAGTATCTTCTTTACTTTAATATACATTTGCTTGGAAGGTATTTGTCTCTTACTTTTAACTTTAATGAATCACATTGCTTAGATATGGTCTCTTAATAGAAACAACTGGATTTGCATTTTGGTACAATTTTAAATTCAAAGAGTAATCCCTTCTACAATAGATGTTGAGTGATGGGCTTTATGTCACATTTTTATTTGAATTTCATTTATTATCTTTTGTCACAACCAGTGTAGCCAAACTAGCAAGTTCTAGTGATGGGCAATTGGGGGATTAGAAAAATAAAGACTCAAACATATAGAGATATTTTTGAAGATATAATAGCTGGGATCAGGTGGAGCGTTGTTCTCGAATGGAGAAGCAGGTATAAAGAGTTACGCCAGTAATCTTTATTTGTATATGTCATATTATCAGGTTAAAGACTATGCAAGCATTATTCTTTGTACCAAGAAAATTACAGGGCTAGAAATATTTATGTGACTTTTCAGCAGTTGCAGTTTACAGTTGCAATGTACAATGTTAGAAGTTTTGTGAAGCTCTCAAGAAAGTCCATTATTTAAAGTTACTGTTAATTGGGCAGCTTCTGAAGTAGTGGGGCTGGTGAAATTGTGGTTGTCCAGCAGGAGAGTTTCTCTATTCCAGGAACTATGTGCCTGAGATAAAGGTCAAGTTTGATAAGACTCTATCATAAAGCCTCCTCATAGAGGGTGTTGCCACAGCAGGTTGGTATCCTACACCCTTGAACAGGAACATTCCCAGACACTAGGCTTGGCACAGCCATGAGGTCATCAGAGATTGCAATCTCAGATAGTGATCTCTCATTCTCTGTCACTGCATTCCAAATATTTTTCTTGGTATGTGGGTATCTATGTGTGCTTTCTCTGATATTTCAGAGAATAGATACAAATATTTGTACTAGGGGTTAGTTTTAAATTAACTTTGCTTTTAATATGTACATATACACACACCATATATCTGTATCCATAATAGGCTATACTTTTTACACCAAATAATACATGGAACAAAATATAATGTATAAATATATATGCATATAGAATATAGTATGTTTTCTTAAGTCTATAGTTTTCTGGAGATTAATTTCTATAAACAGAAAAAAATTGATGCATTTTATTTTTCTTCCTCCTCCCTCCTCTACCTTCAAACTTAGTACTAGTCACTAATATTACATTTTAGAGTGCCCTTTTGAAATCAAGCTAGTGAACATATATTTATTGATTTTTTGCAGTGAATGGTATTATTTTACTGTCAGACTTACAGATAAGGTAATAGGAAATATTATTCCAATTTTTCCTTCCTCTTTATTCTGTCAGTTTAAAATTTTGAGACTTAATTTTTAAAACAATTTTAGGTTCACAGAAAAATTTAGGAGCAAGTACAGAGATTCCACATACTGCCCCCCTACTACATGGTTTCTCTCATGGTCATTATCTTGCATTAGTAAGATACATTCATTAACATTATTAACTAATGTTCATTGTTTATATCATATTTTACTCTATTGTTCAGTACTATGGTCTTGACAAATGTGTAATGTCAGTTACATGTGCACCATTGGAGTATCATACACAACTGTTTAATTAACCTAAACGCCAGTGCTCTGTCTTCTCACTCCTCCCTCCTTCATCCTGATCCCCTGGCAACCACTGTTATATAGTTTTGCCTTTTGTAGAAATTCATATATCTATATTGTTTGAATCAGACAGTATGTAGTCTTTTCAGACTGACTACTTTTCACTTAACTAATATGATTGTTTTCTGTCCTTTTGTAACTTGATAACATTTCTTTTTGAGAAATATTATTCCATTATAAGGAAACAATACAGTTTATTTACTCGATTACTTATTGAAGGACATTTTATGGCTTCCAAATTCTGGTAATTAATAGTAAAGTATAAATATTTGTTTGCAGATACTAGTGTAGACATTATGTTGGATTTATTTGGATAGATGCCAAGATGTGTGATTACTTTATTGGGTGGCAAATATTTAGTTTTGTAAGAAATTGCCAAATTGTTTTCCAATATAGCTGTACTATTTTGCATGCCTACCAGCAATTAATGAGAGTTCTCCTGTACCAGATTCACACGGGTATTTTGTGTTGTCAATGTTTATTATTTTGGCCATTTTAGTTGGTTCATATTAGTAATTGTTTCCATTTACAATTGCTTAATAATATATTGGGCTTCTTTTCATGTATTTATTTGTCTTCTCTATCTCGAGATTGTTCAGATTTTCCCATTTGTCAATTGTTTTGTTTTCTTGTTGAGTTTGAAGATGTTTGTTTCTACATATTTTAGATATACATCTTCATCAAGTACATGCTTGTGAGTATCTTCTTATGGTTTTTGCCTTTTCATTCTCCTAATATGTATTTCACAGAGCAGAATATTTTTATTTTAATAAATTTCCACTTGCAAATCATTTCTGTCATAGTTTATGCTTCTGGTAATGTGTTTTAAAAGATATAGCAAAATCTAGATTTTTTCTCTGAAGTTCACTTGTGGGAATTTTATACTCTATATTTTACACGTGTGTCTATGATCCATACTGAGTCAATGTTGAAAGACACAACATTTGCATATCTATATTTTTCCTTGCATGTGGATGCCCACTTCTTCTAGGACCATTTGTTGTTAGCACTATCCTTTTTTCACACTGTTATTGTCTTTTTCATTTTTCAATATCAACCAATTGTGTCAGTATGTGGCTGGGCTTTTACTGTGACTGCACTGACCTGTGTGGCACTTCTTTTATCAATATCACACTGTATTAATTACTGTAGCTTTTTAGTAAGTCTTCGAGTTATATAGTGTCAGTATTTTTATTTTGGTTTTTAACATTGTGTTGTCTAAAGTAGTCTTTTATCTTTCTAGGCAAACTTTAAGATTACTTTGATTGTATTCATAGACTAACTTTCTGGGATTTGGGGATTGCACTTTGTATGACAACTTGAGAAGAATCCATATAAACCAATATGGACTATTCCCATATGTTCACATATACTCTCTCTCCGTTTATTTAGTTGTCTTAAAATATTTTTATCAGAATGTTGTTGGTTTCCTGAGATAAGTCTTGCGCATATTTGTTAGATTTGTAACAAAGCATTTCACTTTTTTTTTGTAAATGTGAATATTGTTCTGTTTTTAAATATCAAATTCTAATGGTTCACTGCTGGTACATAGGAAAGTGATTGACTTTTGTATATTAACCTTATATTGTGAAGCCTTTTTAAACTGATGATTTGTTCCAGGCTGTGGCATTGTCTTCCAAGCTGATTGGATTCTTTACAATTCTGGTGAATTACTCATTTTTCCTGCAATGTACACACAAACATTTATTATATGTTAACCTCTGAGAGTCTCAAAAGCATTCCAAGTATGATAAATTATTGAGTTTAATCACTAAAATACCAAGATTGGGAGTCTTTAATATCTTATTATTAAGTAATTCTTCTCCATTATTCCACTCATTTGCCTTCTCCATTCTTTTTCCTATGATTTTTATTCCCTAGGTAAAATAGTCCGACTGCAATAAACTAGCAAAAACAACAACAAAAAGGTTTGAAAGAGTCAATCAATTTTGTATATATAAATGATGATTAATTTCATAGCCCAGTGCCTGAATTAAGTAGGATATAATTTGATTTGAATGATGGAAGTTTATTTCTCCTTTTGGGAAACTAATCCTAAAACTGTTATTATTTATGAAGTGATGCAAAATAACTGAGTTTCAGTTTGTCTTAAGGGATTCTTTGACAGTTAATCTATATCCTTTTATTAATGATGTTGTAAACAGCATGACTTTTTTCCTAGTTAATAGTTCCTGGTTGTCTTAGCTAAGCTTTAAAGATCCACTAAAACTTTTTTTTTTCAATTCTGAGAGGTATTTTTCCCCAGTAACCTTTTTTCTTTAAGATTTTTCGATACGTGGCTCATTTTTACATTAGCACTTTCTTTATTTTCCTTAAATTTGCCTTTTATCTCTTTAAAATAGGATATATTGGGGAGTATATTTACCTTGGGTGAATGTAATAGAGACTTTGCTGCTGAGAAAATGATTAAAATTAGCTTTTGTCCTTGGGAGTACAAGGTTTGCAGTTGGGCTGCTCCATGCCTGGACTGATCCTTTTGGTTCCTTTGCTCCCTATGTGTAAGATTCACAAACAGCACAATGGGATAAGTGGAGAAGATGCCAATTTAAACTACACTTACAATTTCTCAACTATCATAATATAGAAGAAAAATGCTAAACATTTCAATGAAGAGACTTTTTTTTTAATCTAAGGAGATATGGCCATTTACATTCAATTTTCAACATTCCTGTGCTTCCCTTTCTTCTGCTGTGCTTTGAATATCTAAGATGTCAAGAAATTGAAGACTATTCAGTGAGATAAGAAGAAAGACGTGTTTTTAGCCTATGTATGTTTGGGGTCAGGGGAATGAGTTGAACTAAATAATGTAACTGATATCATGCACATACCCACTAGCATAGCTGATGGACATTTGTTTCTCAAGACTCAGTTTATGTTATTTGCTTTATGTAGTCTTTCCTATTCCTTCTAGAGTGACATTTCTAATTACTATTCTTTCTGTATGTAGGGTTCTGTGTGTGTTGAATATATATGTATAAAGCTGTATTAAAAATTTCTTTGGTGGAGGATATCTACAGGATTATTGTTATTATTACTGGTATTGAAAATTGAATGCAGAGTTGCTCTACCACTAAGCAATATCCCCAAAACTTTTTATTTTTTTTTTATTTTGAGACAGGATCTCACTAAATTGATGAGGCTGACTCAAACTTGCATTTCTCCTGCTTTATCCTCTGGAGCAACTGGGATCACAGGTGTGTGCCACCATGCTACATGTAATTAATTAATTATTATTTTTTAAAAATTTTGGTACTGGGAATGAACCTGGGGTGCTTTATTATTGAGCCACATCTGTAGCATTTTAAAATATTTTATTTAGAAACAAGATCTCACTAAATTACTTAGGGCCTTGCTAACTTGCATCACTGTGCCTGGTGCACATTATTAATTTTAAACACATTCTCCAAGTCTTGTATTAGCCAGAATAAAGTGTAACATAATAAGTCCATTTTTGTATTCATAGAGAACTGAATCATGAAACAAATTTGGTCAGTTTTTGATAAGAACATGATTCATGGTAATTATCAGCAACAACACATATTTCTATGTGATAAAATTATGGTGTATCTGGAAATGTAGTGAGAACTTAGAAATTTTCCGAAGTTTAATAGTGAACATACTATATCTCCTTGTTTGACTCAAGGGTACCTCAAATTCAGTTTGTTCTTTACAACACAAAGGGTATCTTTCCATAAATGTGTTCTAATTTAAATGCCTTCTTCCTCAGAGCACAATCTCTTTTATACCCAGTTGCACTAGCCAGATACCTAAGAATCATTCTTAAGCCTTCCCACTATTCCACATTCTATATCTAACTTATTAAGTTCTGCAAATTTTATTTTCTAAATCCTGAAGACACTTTATTTCCTACTGAATACACATGGTTTTCTCTCATTACTACCACCAAGACCTTGGTCTTGGATGTGTATCTACAATTGTTTCCCAATGGATTCTTCACTGCTGCTGTTTGGAATCTTAACCAAGTATCCATAGCATGGTTTTCAAAGTACTGACACATTTGTCCCTTGCCTACCTCTTCAATTTCATTTCTTCCATATCCTGCTCCCCTAGCTCTACCTATTCCATAGTGGTTGAATATCTTTCTGTTCCTTGTCTTTTCCTTAGGTCACTGTGCCAAAGGGATAGTGCAAACGCTGTTTCCTCTGCTTAGAATACAATTGTTCCTCTCATCTACTTGGCTTCTATCAATTCTTCTCACCTGAACTCCGTTATCATATTTTCAGAGAAGAGTTCCCTGAATTTCTTAGGTATATAATCACTCTCATAGATGGTCTTACTGAACTATACACCAGTTCTTTCCAGCACTTATAATTACAATTTCCTGTGTTTTGTGTGAAATTAATTACCATCCTACTACTAGAAATTAGCTCCAAAGAGGTGAAGACTATTTGTATGCATTTACTATTGCATACTTAAGACTAGTACATAGTAGTGCTCAAAGACATTTGCTAAATAAATAAAAAATTTGGTACCCAGGATTGAACCCAAGGGTGCCCAACACTGAGCCATATCTCTGGACCTTTTTAGTTTTTGAGACAGGTTCTCACTAAATTGCTTAGGGCCTTGCTAAGTTAGAAATCATGTATTTTATGACTTAAAAAAAAAAAAAACACAATTCTTAGCTAACTGTACTAAGGTGAAGACATTAGGAATGAAGCATACTGACACCTGCACTTACTTTGAATGGGTCAAAAAATAAGGTGGACTGGGGGCTGGGGATGTGGCTCAAGCGGTAGCGCGCTTGCCTGGCATGTGTGCAGCCCAGGTTCGATCCTCAGCACCACATACAAACAAAGATGTTGTGTCTGCCGAAAACTAAAAAAATAAATATTAAAATTCTCTCTCTCTCTCTCTCAAAAAAAAAAAAGGTGGACTGATTAGAGGGATGCTATCGTGGCAAAGCAAGAACAGCAAAATCTGGTAGAAGATACACAGTATAACATTCTGTATTTTCTATATATATTTATAATTCTGTATAATTTGTCTTTATATTTTGAAATTTTAAAAATGAAATTATAGAAAACCATGAATAAAAGAATTTGGGGAAAACATGAAAAACCAAAGTAAGGCATTTATTAGTCACTGAATTGTGTGTGTGTGTGTGTGTGTGTGTGTGTGTGTGAGTGTGTGTGTGTGTGTGTGAGAGAGAGAGAGAGAGAGAGAGAGAGAGAGAGAGAGAATGCATGTGAGAACAGAATGTATTTTGTTTTAGAGCTGTAACTGTTTTATTTGGGGAAAATATACTGGAGAGATGAGAATTTTCTCTTATTTACAGGTTGGAATGAGAAAGAGAAACAGACAGAGGGAGAATATGAATCACAAGATACTACAGAAAAACTGTAAATGAATAGAAAAATTGGAATGGATGCAAGAGAAATTTATTTACTAATTGAATGTAGAGACAAAACAAAGGAGGACTAATAATGTCTCCACATAGGCTTACTGCAGTTTATTAACAGAGCAATGATAAATGTCTGCTATATAACTATATAAGCTGTTCTCCTTACTAACTCTGTATCTTCTATTTTTTATTTGCCTTTCTCGCCCTTTGTTATGTTGAAAACAGACTAAGAATCAATTAAAGGAAACACCTGATCTTTTGCTAAACTATATAACAAGCAAAATTATCCTATGCCTAATTTTGGGAAGGGTAGAAAATTGCTTAAATATGTGATTGAATGATGACTTAAAATATGAATTAAAATTCCAATGTTAAGATTAGAATAAATGGCCTGGTGTGGTGGCATACACCTGTAATTCCAGCAGTTCTGGAGGCTAAGTTCAGGAGTTTGAGGCAGGAGGATTATGAGTTCAAAGCCAGCCTCAGCAACTTAACAAGTCCCTCAGTGAGACCCTGTCTCTAAAAAAACAATGTAGAAAGAGCTGGGAACATGACTCATTGGTAAAGCCCCCCTGGGTTCAATCTCAGATATTAAAAAAAAAAAAAGATTTGAATAAATGCCTATTGAATTGAAGAGCTTCCCTAAGGTAATTTAATTAATAAATAGAAATTTATCACCTACCATTTTTTAAAATATTTTTTTTCTAAGAATAATTGTATAATTCTTCAAAATCTAGAAATTACCATTAGATAGGTTAGAACTGGGATCAAACATTTCTTCTGAGTTGAAAATATAAAAATTCTTATGATATTGTTTGGGCCTACCACTTTCTACACAAAGATTCCTGACATGTATGTAGTCTCTGACACATAGGGATTTGTATTGCAAGAAGGAACCCTTGACTGAGAGCTCAGTAGTAGTTATTAAATGTTACAGGCATAAATGTAATAGCTAATTATTTAATCTTTCTTATTTAGGGCATTAAAAAGACAAACAGATTGAGGAAACATGAAGGGAAAATAGAGGGAAAAAAGATAAGCTTCTTAAGTATAAGAGTGGATTGTTAGTGGTGATTGAATATAGGTGTCAAGAAAAAATTGAGGTGGCAAAGGGAGAAATTATAAAAATAAGAGAGGAGCAGAGAGAGAGAAAGAGAGAGAGAGAGAGAGAGAGAGAGAGAGAGAGAGAGAGAGAGAGGAAGGAGAAAATACACAAATGGCATTATATTTGAAGAGTGCCATTTATGATCATTGAGCCTGTCTTATCTTCCTAGAGGAAGAAGAATGTGTTTTTGGAGCCCCAGATGCCTGATGTCTTTTAGGAACATAGCTCAAGATTTATGTTCACCAGAGCCTGGAAGTAGGTACATAATCACTTTCTTCTATTTAGTGAGGAGCTATCTGGTTGATGGATATTCCAAGTTTTCCACTTCTAAAGTCCTTCTTGTTCAAGAGTATCTAAAAGAGTAGGAAATAGACGCTGAGATATGTACACCAAAATATAGAGGAACACAGACAACTTTGCATGTAGAACTTTTAAAATTTCAAATTCTAATTATAAAAATCACCAACTTTTAAAATGATCAAATTTTATATTTTACCAAATCATATTAATGATTTGCAGACCTCATTGTCTTGAGATTTCTACACAAAGAAAATATTTTAATAATTACCCTAGAATTTCTGATTAAAATAGTGCCTCTTAAAAGAGGAGCCTAAGGTGGAATAAATACATTGAAATTTTTTTCTCTTGGGAAAGACACGTGAAGACTACTTGGATGCTGGCTTTATGATCAATTCCAACATTCTTATGCTCAAGAAAGATTTAGAAATAAGGAATACCTGGTAGTGATTCCTACAAATATGCATTTAAAAATGAAATAGAAGTGATCGTATGTATTATTTTTTTTATTTCAGAACCATAAGCTTCAAACAAACTAATGCTTTTCAATGACTTCACAAGGTCTTGGTTCATATTTTTGAGTAATTTTATTCATAGCTGTTTTTTTTCTCTTTATCTCCAATATTTTCCTAACTTTTTATTATTTTTTTCTTCAATCTGTAAAGCAGAAACAAATGTAATCTTTTGGCATTACAATTCTTCAAATAACCAAAACAAACTAGCATTGTGCCCTTTTCATAGTCTTCTCTCCCAAATTTCAACTATTCCTCACATGACATAGGTTTTAGTGTTCTAAAGATTGTGGTTGATCCTTAGTGAAAGATACAATACAATACATAGTAACACATATTACAATCACAAATAAATCTTGGTATACATATTTGGTGTGTATAATTAAATCTTCAAATGCTAACCCCAAAACCCATTAAAGTATATCACCAATATATTTTTACATGATATTACCATATTTGCATCCAGAAAACAAATGATGCTCACTGTAGCCTGTATTTAGAAAACGGGTTTGCTACATACACAATTTATTTTAATATCTGTCACATAAAATTTAGGCTTTTATTTTCAACATTTAACAGAATAATAATGTCCTTTATTTTAGAAACAAAGACATAGTTAAATTTTAAAGAATAGTATTCACACTTTCAATAACTCATAAATCACAAGGTTCTGATTCTGTGTGTAAAAAAAATTAATTGTGAAGCATTTACAAAATAACTTTTCAATTGCTAAAAAAACACCATTCAGATCCATTCAGATGTTTGTCATCACCCTTTTTTTTATAATACCCATGATTCAGTCATAAATTAGGATAGATACAGTTGAAGTGAGCATTATTAATAAAGGTCTTGATTCTGCAGACACTTTTCTACTTTGAGCACAGGGAGAAAATGAGTATACATGAAAATAAGTATAATCATTATTTTTAAATGAAAGGTGTTATGGCCATTGTTAGCATATTTAAAAATCTGATTTATTTAATTTTATTTTTCTCATAATGCTGAATTTCTATGAGATACTTCAGTGCGCAGGACTACTACTGAGAAGCATACTTTTAATTTCATTTCGTTAGTTCAAATGTTTTGGCACAGTGATAAATAATGGAATCAAGGGACATTAAAATATGTTCAAATATGTATAAATTAATCTTCTGTCTACATGTATTGCTGTCCAACCAGGACGTCATATATAGGACTATTATTCCACAAATTGGAAGGAGAAAATTTCATGGTGCATCGATTGGTTGAAGCATTTTCAGAGAGCCCCAACAATTTGGCTTTGTTCTCAATTGGGGCCTCGTAGGTAGCTAAAGTAGTTAAAGAGAGAAAAAAAAAGAGAGAGGAAAAACAAACAAACAAACAAAAAAAACACATCGCCAGTAGCTGTGCATCAAACTAACAGAAGGGCTGGCAGCCTTTAATAGAAAGATCTATGTTTGGGGAAAGTTAAGAGAAGTAATAGTCAATGTGAAGTCAATTTATTGCCCTAACCTTAATCCTAGCCTCAACCTGAAGGGCTATATTTGTAACTCACACCACAAGACTCATAATAATTGGTCTAACATATAGTTACGCTTCAATGCTTTGTCTCTCCAAAACACATTGAAATTTAATCCCCAATGCAACAGTAATGGGAAGTGGAGCCCAATGGAGGCTGATTAGGGGATGAAAGCTATGCCCTCATGAATGGATTAATGCTATTATAAAAGGGTTTGCAGAATTAGGGTCTCTCTTGATTTTCCATCACGCCAGAAATGATTTTTATCTTCTGTTTAGGGTGCAGAATCCAAGGCATTATCTTGGATGTGGAGATTGGACCCTTGTCAAACTCTAAATCTGTTCATTTGTCTTGGTACCCTGGGATACTTAATCACAGCGCAACATTGCCAGTCCTCTTTATTTTTTTGAGACAGGGTTTCACCAAGTTGCTTAGGTCCTTGCTAACTTGCTGAGACTGGCTTTTGAATTTGTGATTCTCTGCCTCAGCTTTCTGAGCATCTGGGATTTTAAACATGAGCCAGAGTGCCCCCCTCACACTCTAAATCTGCAAGCATTTTGAGGTTGGACTATCCAGCATTAGAACAGAATAAATTTATGTTTATTATAAATTATTCAATATCAGGCATTAAAGTTATAGCAGATCAAAATGGATTAAGACTATATCCTGGAAGTTGATATGTAAAAAAAATTCTCTCCAAATAATCCTTAAATATGTAGCCATATTAGGTGACTTGAACATTGATTATTTGACTAAGAAATTCAGAAGAAAAGAATAACCACAGGGCATGTCATGCATTTGTTATAAAGGATGTCACATATTTAGCCATGTGAGCAAATCTGATATCTTCACCTTATCAATGATTTTCATTGGAAAGGCATGGAGTGACTTTCTTCACTGAATGCATAAATGGAACTGGTAGAAAAAGAGTTTTTCTTCATTTTTCAAGATGCACAAGAAAAAATTTGATATTTCCACATCTGATACAATATTATAATTACATTATGATGATTGGGCTGTGTTAACATGATATCTCTTTTTCCAAAGCCAATAGCTTTTATGGTTTTATGAAGTAAGAATAAAGAGGTAAAATTTAATTGGAATGTTAATCCTCCACTTGAGAAACCTTGATAGTCTCTATTAGAATTAAAAATTAATGCTATAAAATGTGCTAAAATAGAGTAACAACTCCAAATAAAGTAAGGTTTGTTTTCTCTAACATCTGGGTTGTAATATGTCTCTGGATGCAGATAAATATTCTCTATCCAGATTAACTTTGATTTATATGCAGTGCCTCCATAAAGAATTTATTTACCAAATATATTTTTTCAGTAGCTTATATTTAAATGTTAGAAGATACATCTAGGAAAGTAAGTTGCAGCCTTTATGTTCTCAAATGAAATAATAGTATCTTTTTGGGTTATCAGTAGGTGCATAAAATAGCACACCAAATATAGTGGCTTACTATTGCCATAGTAATTTATTTTGTTTATACATTAACAATTTTTGCAGGGCACAAAATGGAAAGTTAATGCAGCATCAGCTGGTGTGGCTCAAAGGCTGGTGGCGACTCATGTTACAGGGAGTAGAATCATCCCAAGCCATGCTCACTCATGTACCTGGTGATGTGTGGTAACTCTCTTGTTTTTTACTTTGAGACAGGGTCTCTGAGTTGCTAACCCTGCCCTTGATCTTGAGACCTTTTTGCCTCAGCCTATAGTTATTGGGATTAAAGACATGCACCACTGTGCCTGGCTTTTTCTGATCACTCTTGGCTAGAACCTCATATGACACATTAACACAAGCCTCTCCAGGTAGTGACTGTCTCATACTGTCTCATACATCTAATGGTAATGCTCCTAAGAGATAAAGGAGTAAGTTTTTAACAATATTATAATGTAACATCAACCACTTCTGCCAAATTCTATCAGTCAAGTTAATCACAAAGAGAAGATTGGGAGAAACCACTACCTTATCATTACTTATCCTGTCATCACTGTAATGCTACAGGGAAAAATTTATAAAATTAGAATTCCTGGAAATGAAAATAAAACTCAGGAAATAAATGACCATTGAACTTAACAACATACACCATAATTTTAATTTCAGATGCCTCAATAAATTAGTGCAATTACAAATTGATCTCAATAATGACCAAAGTCAAATACCATTGTAGAATTTTTCCCACAATAAATGAAAAGTAGTGATCATCATAAGACTAAGCATCTTAATACTAGTGCTAAAATAACTGACTTGATCACTCAGAGTTTTGAAAAATAAAATAAAATATATGAATATATTTTGAAAATATAGTATTATTATAGAATAATTTTATAAAGTGTATATACATAGAATATCAAAATAGTCAAATTCATTAATATGTAAGGGAAATTCAAATTTCATATGGATGTAGTGCCTTTTGCCAGTTTTAGACCAACCAGCTCCTAAAAGGAAAAGGCATTGTATCTTGAGATAGTGGAAGATTCTTTCATTTCACCAAGATTTTTGGGGGGGATGAGTAATGGGGTCTAAATTCAGGGATATTTTATCACTGAGTTACAACCCCAGATGTTTATAAAAAAATTTATTTTGAGATAAGATCTCACTAAGTTACTCTGGTGGCCCTTAAACTTTCAATCATCCTGTCTTAGTCTTCCAAGTAACTGGGATTAAAGGTATGTTTCTCTGAATCCAGCTTAACTAAACATTTAAAATGTTTCATTCACTTGTTTTCTCCTTATTGTTTAGGACACTGGAGGTGCTTTATTCTCTGTATTTAACAATTACTCAAGAAAGGAATGCATGTATTTTGAGGTAGCATTTCATTAGTCTGTTTTCCATACTGTAATAAGATATTTGATAGAATTAACTCTAAAGTAGGAAAGATTTATTTTGACTTTTACGGTTTTAGAGACTTCAGTGAGTGGTCAAATTGGCTCTGTTGCTTTGGATCATTGGCAAAATAATACATCCTGGTGGAACACATGGCAGAGGAGGTATATTCACCTCATGGTAGGTGGAAAGCAAAGAGAGATAAAGTGGCAAGGGTCACCAAATACTCTGGAAAGACATGACTCCAGTTAACTTAGTTTCTTCCCACAAGCCCTACTTCCCAATAGTACCAAATGCTGGGGACTGTTATTTTGGGGGATATTTCACAAACAATAGCAAGCCTAATAAATGTCCCTTAACCACTCTGGAAACAAGAATTTAGTAGCAATGTGGCTGCATCCACAATAGATTTTTCATTGACCCATTAAAGAAGAGAAAAAGTTTAAGTAAAATAAAGTAAAAGCCAAAATATCACTGCCTAAGTTCTAAATCAGGTATATGAACTCTCTTACCAATGTCAAAGCAAGAAGAGTAGTTATGTATATGTCAGGGGTTTTCCATTTCATGCTTCCTAATTAAGAGCCTTGCTGTTTCCCTTTTTCTATCTTGTTTGTTGTCACAAGCATTCATGTTACTTGGCAAAGAAAAAAAAAAAAAAAAAAACAGGATTTTGAAAGGAGTAGAAAACACAGTATGTGCCAGTGTTGGCTGTCTTTTGCTTTCCATCTATCATCAATTAGTCTAAGAATTCAAGCAATATTTCTGAAGCATTTTTAATAGTGCTCAGCAGCATTAAGCAATACTTTCATGATATTCACTCTATTTGGCATTTACAGCTAGATGGGAAAAATGTACTACAACAAAAACATCTTCTTGTCCTATTAGCAAGTGGTTCACTATCATTAGGCAGAGCGAACAGGAACAAATAAATAAAATGTCCCGACAAACTTTAAATCTTTTCATAAATCTTTGGAAACTACCACAGACCCTGAGATGATGAAAAGACCCCCCCCCCAAAAAAAAAAGTGGAATCTTTTCTGCTTATTTCCTTGAGATAGAAAACATTTTAGGGAGGTGACTGTCTTGAAAGATAATTGGTATTAATACATGTTTGGTCTAAGACAAGAACAGGGATCATAGGTAAAAAGACAATAGGTCTGTATTAAAACCTTTCACTAAAACTGACTCAAAATAGATCATGGACATAAATGCAAAATAGAAGATACAGAATTCCCACAAATTAACTTAAGAGAAAATCTATATTTAGTTGTCTTTTATTTACAAACCCAAATGCATAACCTGTAACAGAAAGAAATTTGTAACTGGAAATTCATTACAATTAAAAATTAATGCTCTGTTATATACATGAATGAAAAAGCAAATCACAAGAAAATATTTGCAAGCATATACCGAATATAGATGCATATCTGAAATACACATTTTTAAAAAACCTCTTAAAACTCAACAATGAGAAAATAAACCAATCTGTTTCTCAGATTACTTCAAAACAAAGCCATCCTGAGTTTTTATGCCAGATCCTAAGGAGAGGGATATCTATGTAGGAACTAAGAATACCACACCAAACTTCTATTTTAGCTTATTACACAGGTCTAAAGAGCAGGGTTTACCCAATACACACAGAGAAGCTAAGTGGAAGTGCTCTAGCCAACAATTCCAGCAGAACTTAACTTTTATGTCATCCTCTCTGAGGCACAAAAAAAAAAAAAAAAAAGAGTAAAAATAGCTTCCAGTCATTCAAGTCACTCCAAACCCTTTCAGCTTCCCTGACTTAGTCCACATACCTCTTCCATCAGATACAACTGTGACCGGCAGAAACAGTAGATCCCCAAAATGTGTATTGTTTTAAGTCACTGAGTATGCAAGTATTGTAAGTCAGCAATGGCAGTTAGTGTCAATAAGTTAGGAAGTATTAACTAGAGGATAAATCAATAAGACTAATCAGATAAATGAGCTCCTCCTGAGAGAAACCAAAGAGCAGAAATAGCTTCCCTTGTTGTCTCCTAACACAGGTTCCTATTTTAAGGACTGATAAAGAACTCAAAAGGAAACAGATGACCCTCTGAAAAGGACAATATAAAGTGAATCAAAGTATATGTCAATTCTGCAAGTTTTATAGTTTTCATGCATTAGGAATTATTTTAATGAATACTAATATTTTGCTAAAATCTAATAATAGTCATGAATAGTTTATAAATGGGTAATATTTTAATATACATTATATTAGATTATATCTCTTAGATATATCATGTATACTTCAACAACAAATTTTGTTGTAATTAAGACCATTACATGTAATGGTCTTAATTACATGGACCTTACCTTGCAGCTAAACTAAAGCAATTTAAAAAACTATTAATGCAGATTTTATAATATTAATGGAAGTTTCGTGAGTTTTAAAGAGCTACTAACCTTCTAAACAATGAAAATAACAAAAACACTAATGAAGTAATACTCTGGTGGGAAAAAACAAGTTTAGAAAAGTGTTTACAAAGTTTATAGAAACATAGGTTAAAATTCACCACCATTTTAATTTTTTTTGCATGAAAATGTGTAATGAGATTGGATTCAGGATGTATAAAGCTCTTCATTTTTTTAAAGATAAAAAACTATTTTCTATTCTTTACATAGCATAAATATCTCCTTACAGATACAAGTATTATCACTGTCAATGTTTGTAAAACTTTGAAGGACATGCCATGGCCTTCTTCATGTTATGACAATGCAAAGAAAAATCATGCTTCATTTTGCATGGAACAATGTCGATCCACTATCTCCCACAGAGTCTTTTTTAAACTGTTTTTCAGCTGCTTCAAATTACCATTTTTACAAGCTGCTGCCTTCATAGATTAACAGTTCTGTTAAAATTAAACCACCTGCTCTCCTCAGTCCAAATAAAGCTCAAATTTAATAATTACTACCTCATTCTGAAAAATTTATTCTTAAATTAAACCTCTCACTGAAATTAAAATGTAAAATATCAACTATACTGAAAATATCTCCTGACTATTGCTAGTTCATTTTTTCTGTCTCAAGTTACATGGTAGTTGTTCAAAAAATAACAACAGTGTAAATATATATACCACACACTGATCTAAGACACTGATCTAAGGCTATAATTATATTATCTCATCTGGAAAAGCCTCCAGCTGAAATATATCATGATCACCATTTTACAGATACGGAACAGAAGCTCACAGTTTCTAAGACAATTGCTCAAAGCCACACAGATAGAGAACAGTGACAAAGCCATGATTAAAACTCCATCATTCTGACCACAGAGTCTGCAGTCTTATTTACCATGTATCTTTGCTTTTCATCATGGAACATACCTGACAAGAGTAGCTTAGAGGAGGATACATTTATTTTAGGCTCGTGTTTTCAGAGGTTAAATCTATGGTTAGCCAGTTCGGTTGCTCTGGGCTTGAGGTGAAGCAGAACATTATGGTAGACGAATGTGGCAGAGGGAATCTCCTCAGCTTTGCAATCCAATCCTGTATCTCAGATATTTTGAATGGTGCTATAGTAAACATGGGGGGAGGGTACGTATCTCTTTGATAGGCTCCTTTCTTCCTTACTTTCTTCTTTCCTTGCTACCTTCCTTTCTTTCTTTTTCTTTTTTTGTATATGTATTCAGAATTGGCATAGTTATTGATGTAATCCATAATGGGTATAGAAGTCCATATTCTCACCAACAATATTTTTAGTACATTTTTTTCTAAAAATCATCAATCAACAGCACTTGTTATTTATGGGTTTTGTTTCTTTTTCATAATATGGGGTGAGAGGATATATCATTCTAGTTTTGATATGATTTTTCTCTTATGGCTTAGGATATTGGACATAATTTCACATATCTGTTGTCCATTTGTATTTATTTTGAGAAGTCTCTACTCAGAGTGCTTGCCTTTTTAAAACTTAGATCTTTTTTTCTGTTAAGATTTTTTTTCCTGTTATATTCTGCATATTAATCCTTTTTCAGATGAATAGTTGACAAATATTTCCTCCCGTTATTTTCATTGCCTCCTTGCTCTGCTGATTATTGCCTTGACTCTGCAGACGCTTTTCACTTTGATGCAACCCCATTTGTTTATTTTGGCTTTCAATTCCTATGCTTTTGGCAACATATCTAAGCATTATTGCCTAATCTGATGCCTTGAAGTATTTCCTCATATTTTTTCCTACTAGTTTCAGAATTTTGAGTCATCTTTTTAGGGCTTTGATGCATTTTGAGTTGATGTTTGTAGAGGATGAGAGACGAAGATTATGTTTTAATTTTCTGTACATGCATATACAGTTTTCCCAGCACAAATTGTAGAAGATGCCATACTTTGACTAGTGTATGTTTGTCTCATCTTTCTCAAGCTTTGGTTGGCTCAATGTAGATATACCAGTTTATTTCTAGTACCTCTCCTTTATTCCATTGATCTCTGTTTTTGATTTATGCTAATATTATGCTGTTTTATTTATCATCGCTTTGCAGGATGTTGTTATGGTCTGAATATGAAGTATCCCCCAAAATCTCGTGTTTTAAAGCATGATCCCCGACAAAGCAAGTTTCAGAGATGGGGTTTTTAGGCAATGCTCATATAATGGGGACTGTAACTTTATCAGTGTATTAACAATTTAAGACGACTATTGGATAATACCTGGAGGCAGGTTGGTGTTGGCTAGATGAAGTAGATAAGTGGGGGTGTGCCCTTGGGTATTATATCTTATCACTGGCTCCTTGAACTGTCTGTCTGCTTCCTGGTTGCTGTGGGCAAGACAGATAAAATCTGACTAAAACACCCAACACAAACAACTTAGAGAAGGAAAATCTTACTTATGGCTCATGGTTTCAAGGGTTTCAGTACATAGAAAGCCAATTTCATTGCTCTGGTATTAAGGTGACACAGCATATCATAAGGGAAAGGCCCAGCAAAAGAAAGATTATCAGCTCATGGCAGGATCAAGAAACGGAGATAGAGAGGAGAAGGGAGGGTCCACAGGGAAGGCACACTCTTAGGAGCATCATTCTGTTGGTGAACCTCTTCCTCCAGCCATATCGCACCTGCCTACAGTTACCACCTAGTGAGTCCATTCACACTAGGATGGACCTATTACATTTCATCTCATAATCCAATTATTTTACTTCTGAATATGTCTGCGAAAACCCAAGAGCTTTTGGGGTCCAGCTCATATCAAAACCACAGCAAACTTTCTCTGCCACGCCCTTCCACCTTGACATTCTGCCTCACTTCATGCCCAGAGAAGAGGTTTTGAACTGAATCTCTGAAAAATGAGCCCAGATAAAATTTTCCTCTTCTCCAAAGGTATTTTAGTCACAGTCACAGAAAGCTGACCAACACAGAAATTGGTACCAAAAAGCGGGGTCATTGGTATGAGTAACCTGCATGACTCAGAAGACTTTAGAACTCATTCGTGGGAGAAATAAAATGGAAATGAAGTCTAGAGAAGCTTTAGAATGCTGTAAGCAGTACTTAATGAGCAGTTCTGGTGGGAGCTCAGAAGACCAGCATGCTGATAAGAATGTGGATAGTAAAGACTGTACTCATGAACTTTCAAACAGAATTAAGGGCTCAACTGGGGATTTGACTAGAGGCCACATGGGTTACATTCTGGCAGAAATGAAGGTTCATTGTAACCCTGTCCTGAGACTTTGAGGCTAAATTTAAAGGTGATGGACTAATTAATGTGGCAAAAGAATTTCAAGGCAACACAACATTTAGGAGATAGTAAGGGTATTGCTGGCAGCTTTTGGTCAAGTTTACTATGAAAATCAGGAACAGAAAGCACAGAGGAAAAACCTAAAACACTTGCAGTTTAAACAGAGAAGCACCTGTAAAATTGGGGTCAAGGATGAAATTGTCACTTAAGAAATTACTGCCAGTAAAGAAAAGCTAAGTAGTTTGTTTGGAGGCAACAGGAAAGATGCCTTAAGGTCATTTCAGGAACCACCAAAACCACACCCATTGCAGTTACAAGGTGATAAAAGTGAAAAAAACTCTCTCTTCTCTTCTCACCTATCATTAATTAATTTATTTTTATTAACCAGAGCTTTACTGAGTTAAATAAACAACATGAAAAATATCCAAATAGTATCAAAGTTGAACACCTCATGGAATTATTGTGGTATGTATCCCCCCGAATACCTCCAAGACATAGTAATAAGACTCTAGCATTTATTGGGAACCTCTACAGGTATTCAACAACTTAATGTTGAAAATTAGGCATTAAAAATACTAAGCAAGGGAAAACATATGTAGTTCAGGGCCAAGAATGATTATTTTACCTTTATTAATAGGCAGGAATTGAATATATATATTTGTTTGAGAACAGAGTTCTCCTGCCATAATTTTTTAATTTAATGTTTTTTCACAGTTTATAAGCTTCAATCACAGACCAACATGCCAGAAGAACCACTTGGAAATGTGTGTGTGTGTGTGTGTGTGTGTGTGTGTGTGTGTAGTTCTCTCTCTTTTTAATTTGTTCTTTTTAGATATGAATGACAGTAGAGTGTACTTTGACATATTGTATATACACAGAGTATAACATCCTAATTAGGATTCCATTCTTGTGCTTGTACATGATGTGGAATTTCATAAAGGTAAAGACTTTTTAAAAAGACAGGGGAGGCACCCTGCTCACACAGGGCAACCTAGAAAACTGTTTCCCCAAAATTCATTTCACTAGGCCCAGTCACCCAGTCACATGGTCCAGAGGTTCCCAGCTACTGCTCAAGTTGGTGGCAGGCCTGTGTCATTATCTACCTGGTGGGGTTCTATAGAAATGCAGGAAGCTGGAGTTAGGGGGTTATCAGGCTTCCACTGATATTTCAAAGGAAAGCAAAATATGACAAGGTCAGAATCCCTGCAGGCAATCCTTGAAAGAGTGATGCCTGAATCATTCAGAATGAAGAAAAAACTTCAGTAGAGACCCCCCCCCCCCCTCCCCGCCAAATTAAGAGAGGCCAGGAACTTTGAATATCTATTACAGAAAACTGTAGGAATTGAGTAGAATTTGGTGAAAAGAGAGGCCTGTGGTCTGATATTGGCAAGGCAATGAGAGTAGAATATATTTTGACATATTGTATATACATAGAGTATAACTTATTCTAAAAGAATTCCATTTTTATGGTTGTACATGATGTGGAATTTCATAGAAAGCCCTTTGGGACTCACATATTTCCACCATGTACTTCAGATTCTGAACATGGATTTATAGAAGTTGACAATGTTTGCCTCATGTTTCAGTATCGTTTTGATTTCATTCCTTCTTTCTATACCACTAGTACTCCCTTTTGGAATGGAAATGTTTACTCTGTGCTATTTATATTGGATATATATAACTTGCTTTAGATTTTTGCAAGGGCTCACTGTCATGAGTTTGCCTTGCGTCTTGGAGGAGACTTTGAACTTGGAATTTTTGGCATTGATGTAACTGTTAAAGACTATGAAAACTTTTGGAGATGCACTGGATGTATTTTGCATTGTGACATGGCATGAGCTTTGGGGGCCCAAGAGAAGAGTTCTATGGCTTGGATATGAATTGTTCCATAAAATGATCCTGTTTTGAAAATATGATCCCCCATACAACAAAGTTCAGAGTTGGGGCTTTTAAGGATGGTTAGATCATAGTGGCTGTAACCTCACCAATGGATTAATCCATTTAATAGGTTAAAAATTTGACTGTACCACTGGGTGGTAAATGTAGACTGGTGGAAAGTGACTTTCTCCATGATACCCTTTCACCTTGATGTTCTGCCTCACCTCTCAAGTCCAGAAGAATTGATTGAGCCAAGAATAGACTGAACCCCTGTAATCATGAGCCAAAAATAAACTTTTTCTCCTCTATTTCTCCTTGTCACGTATATAGGGCACAGTGATGAAAATTAGATAAACACAGATGTCCTGAAATCAGGTATTATGACAACTCCAGCCATGTTCCTTTTGTTCAAAACTGCTTTGGCTCTTCAGGATCTTTTTTGATTCCACATGAATTTTAGGATTTTTCTTCTAGTTCTGTGAAGAATATTACTTGTACTTAAAGGAAATTGTATTGGATTTATAAACCTGGGTAGTATGAACATATTAACCATATTACTTCCTGTCTATGGACATGGGAAATCTTTCCATTGTGTGTGTGTTCTTGGATTTCTTTCATGAGGAAAATTACATTATACAAGTCTATGATTTCCTTGACTAAATTAAGTTATATGTGGGTGTATACCTAGTGTGAAAATGTCTGCTTTCATTATTTCATTCTCATTGGGTTTGTTATTGGTGTATAAATGTATTACTAATTTCTATATGTTGATTTTTGTATCTTGTAACTTTGTTGAATTTGTCAGCTCTAGTAGTATTTTTGGTGGAGAGTAGGTTTTTCTATCTGAAGAGTAAAATCTGTGAACAGGGATAATTTGTCTTCCTCCCTTTCTATTCACACACCTTTATTTTTTCTCTCGTCTATTTGCTATGGACAAAACTTTCTATAATATATTGAATAAAATTAGTGAGAATTGACATCCTTGTATATTTACTGATCTTGGAAAAAATGCTTTATAATTTTCCCCATTCTGTAAGATGCTAGGCATGGATTTATAATAGATAGGTTTTATTATATAAATATTAAATGATATGATTTTTATTCTTCATTTTGTTCATGATCCATCATGTACATTGATTTGAATATGTTAAACCATCCATGGATCCCTGGGATAAATTTAACTTGATCATGGTGAATGCTTTTGGTATGCTGTTGGGTTGGATTGGCTGGTATTTTGTTGATGACTTTTAAAATCTATATTCATCATGGATATTGGTCTATACCTTTCTTATTTTGTTATGTCCTTGTCTGGTTTCAGTATTTTGTTAATTCTGGGCTCAAAGAATGAATTTGGGTTACCTCATTTCAAATCTTTAGAATAGTTTAAGAAGAACTGACGTTAGTTCTTTAAATATTTGGTAAAATTCAGAAGTTAAACCATCCAGTTCTAGGCTTTTCTTTTGGGGGAAACTTCTTGCTACTAATCCAATGTTGTTTCTTTTGGTATAAGTCTATTCGAGGATTTTTGTATCTTATAATTCAATTTGGGTAGGCTACATGTGTCTAAAAATTCATTTCTTCTAGGTTTTCTAGTTTGGTAATATGTAATTATTTTTAAGACTCCTAATGATTATTTTTATTTCTGTACTATTGGTTGTAATGTCTCTCTCTTTTTTTTTTTTTTACATCTCAAATTTTATTTATTTGGCACTTCACTCTGTTTTTTTTTTTTTTTTTTTTTATTGTTGGCTGTTCAAAACATTACATAGTTCTTGATATATCATATTTCACAATTTGATTCAAGTGGGTTATGAGCTCCCATTTTTACCCCATATACAGATTGCAGAATCACATCAGTTACACATCCATTGATTTACAAATTGCCATACTAGTGTCTGTTGTATTCTGCTGTCTTTCCTATCCTCTACTATCCCCCCTCCCCTCCCCTCCCCTCCCCTCCCCTCCCCTCTTCTCTCTCTGCCCCCTTTACTGACATTCGTTTGTCCCCCTTGTATTATTTTTCCCCTTCCCCTCACTTCCTCTTGTATGTACTTTTGTATACCTCTGAGGGTCTCCTTCCATTTCCATGCATTTTCCCTTCTCTCTCCCTTTCCCTCCCACCTCTCATCCCTGTTTAATGTTAATCTTCTTCTCATGCTCTTCGACCCTACTCTGTTCTTAGCTACTCTCCTTATATCAAAGAAGACATTTGACATTTGTTTTTTAGGGATTGGCTAGTTCACTTAGCATAATCTGCTCTAATGCCATCCATTTCCCTGTAAATTCTATGATTTTGTCATTTTTTAATGCAGAGTAATACTCCATTGTGTATAAATGCCACATTTTTTTTATCCATTCATCCATTGAAGGGCATCTAGGTTGGTTCCACAGTCTAGCTATTGTGAATTGTGCTGCTATGAACATCGATGTAGCAGTGTCCCTGTAGCATGCTCTTTTTAGGTCTTTAGGGAATAGACCGAGAAGGGGAATAGCTGGGTCAAATGGTGGCTCCATTCCCAGCTTTCCAAGAAATCTCCATACTGCTTTCCAAATTGGCTGCACCAATTTGCAGTCCCACCAGCAATGTACAAGTGTACCCTTTTCCCCACATCCTCGCCAGCACTTGTTGTTGTTTGACTTCATAATGGCTGCCAATCTAACTGGAGTGAGATGGTATCTTAGGGTGGTTTTGATTTGCATTTCTCTGACTGCTAGAGATGGTGAGCATTTTTTCATGTACTTGTTGATTGACTGTATGTCCTCCTCTGAGAAGTGTCTGTTCAGGTCCTTGGCCCATTTGTTGATTGGGTTGTTTGTTCTCTTATTGTCTAATTTTTTGAGCTCTTTGTATACTCTGGATATTAGGGCTCTATCTGAAGTGTGAGGAGTAAAGATTTGTTCCCAGGTTGTAGGCTCTCTATTTACCTCTCTTATTGTATCTTTTGCTGAGAAAAAACTTTTTAGTTTGAGTAAGTCCCATTTGTTGATTCTAGTTATTAACTTTTGTGCTATGGGTGTCCTATTGAGGAATTTGGAGCCCGACCCCACCGACTGTAGATCGTAGCCAACTTTTTCTTCTATCAGACGGCGCGTCTCTGATTTGATATCAAGCTCCTTGATCCATTTTGAATTAACTTTTGTGCATGGCGAGAGAAAGGGATTCAGTTTCATTTTGTTGCATATGGATTTCCAGTTTTCCCAGCACCATTTGTTGAAGATGCTATCCTTCCTCCATTGCATGCTTTTAGACCCTTTATCAAATATAAGATAGTTGTAGTTTTGTGGATTGGTTTCTGTGTCCTCTATTCTGTACCATTGGTCCACCCGCCTGTTTTGGTACAAGTACCATGCTGTTTTTGTTACTATTGCTCTGTAATATAGTTTGAAGTCTGGTATCGCTATACCGCCTGATTCACACTTCCTGCTTAGCATTGTTTTTGCTATTCTGGGTCTTTTATTTTTCCATATGAATTTCATGATTGCTTTCTCTATTTCTACAAGAAATGCCGTTGGGATTTTGATTGGCATTGCATTAAACCTATAGAGAACTTTTGGTAATATCGCCATTTTGATGATGTTAGTTCTGCCTATCCATGAACAGGGTATATTTTTCCATCTTCTAAGATCTTCTTCTATTTCTCTCTTTAGGGTTCTGTAGTTTTCATTGTATAAGTCTTTCACCTCTTTTGTTAGGTTGATTCCTAAGTATTTTATTTTTTTTGAAGATATTGTGAATGGAGTGGTTGTCCTCATTTCCATTTCAGAGGATTTGTCGCTGATATACAGGAATGCCTTTGATTTATGCGTGTTGATTTTATATCCTGCCACTTTGCTGAATTCATTTATTAGCTCTAATAGTTTCTTTGTAGAGCCTTTTGGGTCTGCTAGGTATAGAATCATGTCATCTGCAAATAGTGATAATTTAAGTTCTTCTTTTCCTATTTTGATGCCTTTAATTTCTTTCGTCTGTCTAATTGCTCTGGCCAGTGTTTCGAGAACTATGTTGAACAGAAGTGGTGAGAGAGAGCATCCCTGTCTTGTTCCAGATTTTAGAGGGAATGCCTTCAATTTTTCTCCATTCAGAATGATGCTAGCCTGAGGCTTAGCATAGATTGCTTTTACAATATTGAGGTATGTTCCTGTTATCCCTAGTTTTTCTAGAGTTTTGAACATAAAGGGATGCTGTACTTTGTCGAATGCTTTTTCCGCATCTATCGAGATGATCATATGGTTCTTATTTTTAAGTCTATTGATGTGGTGAATAACATTTATTGATTTCCTTATATTGAACCAGCCTTGCATCCCAGGGATGAATCCTACTTGATCATGGTGCACAATTTTTTTGATGTGCCTTTGTATCCGAGTGGCCAGAATTTTATTGAGGATTTTTGCATCCAAGTTCATTAGAGATATTGGTCTGTAGTTTTCTTTCTTTGAAGTGTCTTTGTCTGGTTTAGGTATCAGGGTGATGTTGGCCTCGTAGAATGAATTTGGAAGTTCTCCCTCTTTTTCTATTTCCCGAAGTAGCTTGAAAAGTATTGGTATTAGTTCCTCTTTAAAGGTTTTGTAAAACTCTGCTGTATACCCATCCGGTCCTGGGCTTTTCTTAGTTGGTAGTCTTTTGATGGTTTCTTCTATTTCCTCAATTGATATTGGTCTGTTTAGGTTGTCTATATCCTCCTGACTCAATCTGGGCAGATCATATGACTTAAGAAATTTATCTATGCCTTCACTATCTTCTAATTTATTGGAGTATAAGGATTCAAAATAATTTTTGATTATCTTCTGTATTTCTGAAGTGTCTGTTGTGATATTGCCTCTTTCATCCCGTATGTTAGTGATTTGAGTTCTCTCTCTTCTTCTCTTCGCTAGCATGGCTAAGGGTCTGTCGATTTTGTTTATTTTTTCAAAGAACCAACTTTTAGTTTTGTCAATTTTTTCAATTGTTTCTTTTGTTTCGATTTCATTGATTTCAGCTCTGATTTTAATTATTTCTTGCCTTCTACTTCTTTTGCTGTTGTTTTGCTCTTCTTTTTCTAGGATTTTGAGATGAAGTATGAGATCATTTATTTGTTGGTTTTTTCTTTTTTTAAGGAATGAACTCCAAGCAATGAATTTTCCTCTTAGAACTGCTTTCAATGTGTCCCATAGATTCCGATATGTTGTGTCTGTGTTTTCATTAATCTCTAAGAATTTTTAAATTTCCTCCTTGATGTCTTCTATAACCCATTGATCATTCAGTAACCTATTGTTCATTCTCCAAGTGATATATTCTTTTTCCTTCCTTCTTTTATCGTTGATTTTCAGTTCCATTCCATTATGATCAGATAGGATGCATGGTATTATCTCTACTCCTTTGTATTGTCTAAGAGTTTCCCTGTGACATAATATATGATCTATTTTTGAGAAGGATCCATGTTCTGCTGAGAAAAAAGTGTAACTGCTTGATGTTGGGTGGTATATTCTATATATGTCAATTAAGTCTAGGTTATTAATTGTGTTATTGAGTTCTATAGTTTCCTTATTCAACTTTTGTTTGGAAGATCTGTCCAGTGGTGAGAGAGGTGTGTTGAAGTCTCCCATGATTATTGTATGGTGGTCTATTAGACTCTTGAACTTGAGAAGAGTTTGTTTGATGAACATAGCTGCACCATTGTTTGGGGCATATATATTTATGATTGTTATGTCTTGTTGGTGTATGGTTCCCTTGAGCAGTATGTAGTGTCCCTCTTTATCCCTTTTGATTAACTTTGGCTTAAAATCTATTTTATTTGATATGAGTATGGATACTCCTGCTTGTTTCCGAAGTCCATATGAGTGATATGATTTTTCCCAACCTTTCACCTTCAGCCTATGTATGTCTTTTCCTATCAAATGCGTCTCCTGTAGGCAGCATATTGTTGGGTCTTGTTTTGTGATCCATTCTACTAGCCTGTGTCTCTTGATTGGTGAGTTTAAGCCATTAACATTTAGGGTTATTATTGAGATATGGGTTGTTCTTCCAGCCATATTTGTTTATTTATGTTACTAAACATGGTTTGTTTTCCACTTTGATTATTTTCCCCCCTTTAGTGTCCTACCTCCCACTGTTGGTTTTCATTGTTATTTTCCATTTCCTCTTCCTGTAATGTTTTGCCAAGGATGTTTTGAAGAAATGGTTTTCTAGCTGCAAATTCTTTTAACTTTTGTTTATCGTGGAAGGTTTTAATTTCATCTTCCATCCTGAAGCTTAATTTCGCTGGAAACACAATTCTTGGTTGGAACCCATTTTCTTTCAGTGTTTGAAATATGTTATTCCAGGATCTTCTAGCTTTCAGAGTCTGTGTTGAAAGATCAGCTGTTATCCTGATTGGCTTACCCCTAAATGTGATCTGTTTCCTTTCTCTTGTAGCTTTTAAAATTCTCTCCTTGTTCTGTATGTTGGGCATCTTCATTATAATGTGTCTAGGTGTGGGTCTCTTATGATTTTGCACATTCGGCGTCCTGTAGGCTTCTAGGATTTGGGGTTCTGTCTCATTCTTCAAGTCTGGGAAGTTTTCTCGAATTATTTCATTGAATAGATTGCTCATTCCTTTGGTTTGAAACTCTGTTCCTTCCTGTATCCCAATGACTCTTAAATTTGGTCTCTTGATGTTATCCCATATTTCTTGGATGTTCTGCTCATGGTTTCTTAACAGTCTTGCTGAGCTGTCTATGTTCTTTTCAAGTTGAAATACTTTATCTTCATTGTCTGATGTTCTGTCTTCTAAGTGTTCTACTCTGCTGGTAGTATTCTCAATTGAGTTTTTAAGTTGGCTTATTGCTTCCTGCATTTCTAGGATTTCTGTTTGTTTGTTTTTTATAACCTCTATTTCCCTGTATAGTTGATCTTTTGCTTCTTGGATTTGTTTATGTAATTCATTGTTGAAGTGATCTTTCATTGTCTGATTTTGCTGTCTGATGTCTTCCTTGAGACTCCAGATCATCTGAAGCATGTATATCCTGAATTCTTTATCTGACATTCCATCAGCTGCAGCTATTACCTCTTCTAAAGTTGAGTTGACCTGCAATGCTTGTGGTCCTTTCTTTCCTTGTCTCTTCATACTGTTCGCGTTCCTTTCTTCTTGGTGAAACTGTTGTGCTATTGAATTTTCCCCCTATATATTTATATTGGTCTTGTATAGTTGCAAAGTCTCCCTCGCAGGCACGGGAGGCGGCTCTGCCCCTCCGCCAATTGGGGCAATGTGCCTACCACGCCGGCAGGCCGCTGGGCCTGCTCTGCCAGTCGGTAGCAGGTCCGCCGTCCTTGCAGGCGCGGGCGGCGGCTCTGTCCCTCTGCGGGCCGCTAGGCTTGTTCTGTCGGTGGTCGCCGTTCTGCCTACTTTGCAGACGCAGGCAGCGGCACTGCCCCTCTGCAGGCCTCTGGGGCTGTACTGCCAGTGGGTCGCAGGTCCGCCTACTTTGCAGGCGTGGGGGGGGGGCGGCTCTACCCTTCCTCAGGCCACTGGGCCTGTTCTGTCTCTCGGTTGCAGGTCTGACCTGTTCTGATGGTGGTCTCAGTTCCGATTACCTTGCAGGCGCGGGGGGGAGGGGGCGGCTCTGCCTCTCAGCAGGCCGCTGCTCCTCTTCTGCCGGTGGGTCGCAGGCCCGCCTACCTTGCAGGAGTGATTGGAAGCTCTGTCCCGCCGCGGGCCACTGGGCCTTTTCTGTCGGTGGTCACCCTTCCCCTACCTGGCAGGCGAGGGGGGTGGGGGGCGGCTCTGCCCCTCAGCAGGCCGCTGGGCCCGCTCTGTGTTTGGTCCCAGTTCCCTCTACTATGCCGGCGCAGGGGGAGGGGGCGGCTCAGCCTCTCAGCAGGCGACTGCTCCTCTTCTGTTCACTCTGTTTTTATCTTAGTTAGCCTAGCTAAAGTTTGGTTACTTTTGCTTATTTTTAAATAAAACTAGTTTCATTTCATTGATTGTTTGTATTTAGTTTCAATTTTGTTTATTTCTTCTCTAATTTTTGTTATTTCTTTTACTAATTTTGTGTTTTGTTTTTCTTCTTTTTCTATGTCTTTGAAATGGAGTTTTACTTTGTTATTTGTATTCTTTTCTATTTTTCTATGTAGATTCTTATTGTTAAAAACGTCCCTGTTGTGTGGCTGGGATTGTGGCTCAGCGGTAGAGCACTCGCCTAGCATAGATGAGACCCGGGGTTTGATCCTCAGCACCACATAAAAATAAAGACATTGTGTTTAAAAAAAAAAATAAATCCCTGTTGCACTATTTTTGCTGAATTCTATTAAGTTTTGTTATGTTGTTTCCATTTTCATTTGTTTAGAGAAAAATTTCAAATTTCCCTTCTGTTTTTATTCATTAGAAGTTTGTTGTTTAAGTTTGCATGTATTATTCAATTTCTAAATTTCTTTTAGTAACTTGTAGTTTTATTCTGTTTTTATTAGAAAAGATACAGAGTATGGTTTCAGTTTTTTGAATTTGTTAGGATGTGTTTTGTGGTCTAATATATATTTCTATTTTAAAGAAAGTTCTATGTACTAGTAAAAAAATATGTATTCCATAGCTACTGAAAAGATTTATAAAAGTTGATTATGTCTATTGACTCTGATATTGTTTAACTCTGATGTCTGTGGACCATTTGTCTGGATGCTCTGTTCATTGCTTAATGGAAGATGTTGAATTCTCCTCCCATTATTATACTATAATCCTTTAGATCTAATATTGTTTGCTTCATAAAATTGGGTGTTCTAGCATTAGGTGTATATACACATACAAACATTATATCTTCTTGTTACATTGATCCCTTAATCATTACATAATAACTCTGTATATTTTTTACATTTTTTGTCTTACTCTATTTTGTGAGATATAAGAATAACTACTCATAGTTTATATTTTCATTCATGGACATTTTATTTTTCCATTCTTTGACTTTCAGTCTGTATGTGTCATTAATAGTGAAGTGAGTTTTATTTTAGGTAGAATATTTCTGGCTCTTTTTAAAAAAATCAATCAACTGGTCAATACACTGTATGTTTTTTCTATCTTTTTATTTTTTCTTTTGTTCTCTCTTGTTTGTTTTTTCTTTTCCCTGCTGATAATCAAACCATAGCCCTTGCATACTAGTCAACACCTCTAATACTTATCTACATCCCCAGTTTTGTATCTTTTAATTGGGAAATTTAGTCTATTTACATTCAAGGTTACTATACATAGTTAAATTCTTATTCATTTCATTTGGTTAATTTTCTTTGGTTGCTTGCTATATTGGTAAAGTTTGATTATTTAGTTCTGTGTGTCTGTGTATCTATTCTCTATTCTTGTAGTGGATTTTGTACTTTCATGTGTTTTCCTGATGTTACTTACTTTTCTTTCCCTTAATTGTTTTTGGCGAGGCTGGGCTAATGGTGAAGAAATTTTCCAGTGTTTACATGTCTTTAAGGTTTATATTTTTTCTTCATTTCTGAAGGATATCTTTTATGAGCCTGGTATTCTTGGTTGGCAGCTATTTTTCCTTCCTGTCCCATAGTTTTTCTGATGAGAAAACTGCAGAGTATAATGTGGGTGCCCTTAAGTGTGACTTAGCATTTTTCTCTTGCAGTTTTTAGAATATTCCTTTTGTCTTCTACTTTTGACAGTTTGACTATAAAATGCTATAATGAAGATCTTTTCTGGTCATGACTATTTCAAAATACTCATTCACTGTTTTATTTCAAAATGAATATTTATTATGCATTTATTTTATACACCAAAAGAATAATATAAGACCCCTGATATATCTGAGGCAGCTTTCTCTATAGCTACTACTTTCTTCATTTTAATGGATATTTATTCCTTTATTTTATGATAACTGTTTTGGTATTTCTCCAGTGATCAGTAGAAAATTGCATGAGGTAAGGTAGTAGTATAATTCACAAGAAACTAGATCTTCACATCAAACGGAGTAGCTTTAGGGTCTCTGAGATAATGGCAGACTTTAAGTCAGAATATTGGTCAGCTTTTTATAACTCAGACCAAAACACCTGGCAAGAACAACTTAGAGGAGAAGTTTATTTGGGTTTACAGTTTCAGAAGTCTCAGCCTTTTGTTGGCCTACTCTATACCTCTGAGCCTGAGGTGAGGGAGAACATCATGGAAGGAGGGTGTGATGGAAGAACACTGCTGAGCTCATGGAGGTCAGGAAATATAAAGTGAGACAGAGGAGCCAGGAACAAGGTATAGAGTCCCCAAGGCCATTCTTTAAATGTTTGCATGCCAATGATGAAATAAGAATTTCAAATTATCAAACTCAGACAATCTAAGGAATGTTAGGAAATTATAAAGCAGCAAAAAATGATAATATAAATAAATGTATAAACCTGCCAAAATGAGTTTATGTGCGGATATATTTATAATATATTCTACTAGTAAGCAGAACAGAACTCCTTTTCTTCCACATATGATAAAAGTCGTTTTTCACTTCAAGGTAAGTTATGGACTCCATTGTGATAAAAAGAAGAGATTTATCTCATATTAGTTAAATGACTAGCAGAAATAAATCAAAAGGAAGAACTTTTAAAGCCCTCCAGCATCTCTAACTTCCTGTTGTATGTTGTAGTGATGTAGTCCTCAATTTAAAAAAAAAAAAAAAAAAAAAAAAAAAAAAAAAAAAACCTCTATTTGGGAGATAAACTTAAGAAACTTGGGCAAGGCATTATATCTGTAAAATTCAGTTCAATTACTTTACCTCAGAAGTGATAATTATTGTGAGAGAGAGAGAAAGCTGTGATGTTATCAGAGGTGAATGTGATGTTAGAAAGGCCCAGGAAACTTTGCAGAAAGTCAAATTTTGCATAGGTAATGAACAAAGGGTGCAGATAAGTACAAGTCTAGAGAAATAACAAAAGCAAGGATATACAAGTAGAATTACTAGTGGATTGCATGTGTGATTTGAAGAATCACAAGGGGGTATATAGTGGAAATGTTTGTTGAAATATATTTGAAGGGGGTATATAGAGGAAATGTTTGTTGGATGCTGGTGTATAAACTGTCTAGGCAGAATTAAGGGTGGTATCAATGACAGCCAGACAAAAGAATTTAGCTTTTCAAGGTTAAGCAATAGAACAGATTTCTTGATTCCTTGACCAGAGTTCTGAGAAATGGAAGAGTCATAAGACAATTGATGTTTCCTGGTTAGAAAGAGAATATTTTCACACACACACACACACACACACACACACACAAACACAAACACACACACACACACACACACACACACACACTTCAATTTCTTTGAAAAAAAATATTGCCTAAGAGGATATCTAGAAGCTGACTAAACTATGGAAAACAGTCCAAATAAAATGCATTACCTTGATCAAATGGGTTTCTTACCCTAAGAATTCTAAGGAAATGGACTATGGCTTCTTAGCCTCTCTGAATTATCTGCTGTGTGCTCAAGGTCATTTCAGAATAAGACAGAAATTGAAGGAGACCAATAAAAACCCTAGGTTTTAGACTCTTAATGTTATTTGTTTCCTTCGTGCAAATAACATTACTGACCTCAGATATGAGGTAATTCTCCACCTCTCCCCTCCTGATACCTCCCACTTCCTTGTACAGCAAGGTGATTGATTAAAGGGGCTGTCAGGTTCTCCTTTAACACCAGAAGCACAGATGGATTGATTGTAGCATTAGTGGCAACTCTCTGAGAGGAAAGCAGTTGAAATAGAAGCTCTGGGCACTTGCAATCAAGCAGAAATACCTTATACTGTCAATCTATTATTTGATTTTTTAAAATTTTTTTATTGCTTATTATCTTGGTTACCAAAGGTAGGGAATAATTATATGAGGCTGTTGAACACATTTTTACCTTGAAGTTTTATCTTCCGATTAAATGTATCAGCAGAATTCTAAAAATAGTGATGTTAACAAAATTAACTTCAGAAACCCTTTGTTTTGAGAATAAACATATTAATAATCATTTACATCACCAGAGTCTGCACAGCATGTTTGGGATTTTTTTAATTACTTAATGGCTTTAGCTTTGCTAAATATAGGCTTATTCAGAACATTTTAAAAATTTGCTTCCAGAAATATAACAAGAACCTTTCAAACTAAAATATTTTAAAATAGTTTGCTAGAATTTTTTCAAATATCTTCTATAAAATTACGTGTAAAACCACAGTGAATATCTCTTTTCATTTCATGAATGACCAGTAATGAATATTAATTTGTGAACTGACATCTTCCTTGTCATTATTCTCTATGTTGGGTAAATTCCCCTAACCCTCATGAAATGTGTGCTCATGAGAGTCAATCATATTAATATCAAATTGCATTTTAATTGAAGTATCAACTTGATGACAGGCAATGTAACACCACAGCATATGTTTTCCAGTTTTTATAAAGCCTAGATATTTGTGTAATTTCCTTTCAATTATACTACAGTTTGGATCTTAAGTAATCCACTACGGCACATGTGTTGAAGGGAACTACGTGTTGGTCCCCAGCCTATGGCACTGTTGAAAAGTAGTGTAAGGGGTTTCATGGAAGGAAGTTTGTTTATTGGTGGCATGTTCTTGATGAGGATATTGGTATTCTAGCCCCTTTCTTCTCTTTGCTTCTTGATTGCCATAAGTTAAGCATATTTGCTCCACGCAGGCTTCTTGCAATGATGATGTGCTGCCTCACCATAGGCCCAAAGGAAACGGGGCCAAGCTGCTTTGGGCATAAACAGCTGTAACTCTTAGACAATTACACCCTTTTTAAAAAATAAGTTGATTATCTCAGGTGTTTGTTGTAGTAATTAGAAGCTGACTGATACATAATATAGAAAAATCATTGTTACTATGAAGTGGAAAAAATAAAGGAGAATTTCTGTAATACCTTTTTTTAATTTAAAAAATTATATTTATAGATGGATAGCATGCCTTTATTTCATTTGTTTATTTTTATGTGGTGCTAAGGATCGAACCTCACATGTACTACCCAAGTGCCTCACATGTGCTAGGCAAGTGCTCTGGCACTGAGCTACAGCCCAAGCCCCTATTATATCTTAATTGGTCCTTCAATTACAAATGTACCACTTAAACACAGGAATGAATCAATTTAAACAATATAATATAAACAATATATAATTATCTGATTATAATTTATATATATATATATATATATGTGTGTGTGTGTGTGTGTGTGTGTGTGTTATTCTATTTAAAATATTCTTGGTTTGGGCTGGGGTTGTAGCTCAGTGATAGAGCATGCATGAGGCACTAGGTTCGATCCTAACTACCACATAAAAATAAAAATAAGGATATTGTGTCCGTCTACAACTAAAAAAAATATTTTTAAAAATATTATTGGTTCAACCCTTCTGTTTTCTGTGTGCTCCAGAAAACTAGGCAAAATTTCTAATCTTAGGACTATCCACATGCCTCCAGTAAACTAGTTTACCATTGCAATTACTTATTAACTTTGTTTGCAACAAGCTTTATACAAGTATGGTAATTCATAATTCATTTTAAATACTTAATAGTTCATTAATGGGGGGTGTTTTATGGATGTTTTTGGACACACTTTATGTGTCCTGAAATATTCTCAGAACACATTTGATATGCAATGTGTTCTTTAAGAAGTAATAAAATGGGAAGAAAACAAGAGCAGAATCACAGTTTCTCAGTTAAATTTTGAGCAATAGTTTTATATTACACTCCAGTGATAGGCTGTTAAAGCTTGTGGTAGACTGTCAATAAACCCTCCCATTCTGCCATTCCTTTAAGTATATGTTGCTCCTCCCCATAAGAGGTAGTCTTTTTACTCCTCTCTTGAAATCTTGGTCATCCCTCTGACCGCCTACAACTTTTGCACTTGGCAAAAGTGACATTATATGATCTCCAGTCCTGAGTCTTAAGAGGACCTAGGTTTCCATTTTTTGTTTGTTTGTTTTGTTTTTAAACAGACACACAAACTGCTGGAGAAGGGTCATGGGAAAAGAAAACAGCCCTGGATGATGGAAACATGCAAAGAGAGGGAAAGAATAGTTCAGCCAGCGGTCAACAGTTCTAGCCACCTAAATGGAGGTATCAGGAATGGGAGGAAATCTAAATTTTCCAGCTGTAAACATGCCCTAAGCCAATACAACACAGCAAAGATGAGCAGTCTCTCTTAGCCCATCCCAAGTTGAAAATCCGTGACAAACAAATAATTATTTACTTATTGTTTTTAGCCATTACATTTTAAGGATGTTTGGTAAGGAGCAGTAAATTATCAAAACAAAATGCTTTCACAAATTTTCATCTGACGACTACCATTCTTCTTCCTTCTCTTTCCTTGTGGAGCCTTGCTTTTCTATCTCCCCTCCCTCCCTTCTTGCTTTGACTTCAGTTTTAGCTTTGTCCCAGGGGACATAAAATTGTAGGTGACAAAACATGGTTTCTATTGAAATTGACTTTGTGATATAATAAGAAAAAGCCTACTTGTCAATGCCTTCTTGCAACATAACTACAAGAATAAAAACAAGTGGCTATTCAGGGAGCATGGTTACATAGTCTTTAGTACATACAGTACTTTGTTTCTTTACTCATGTTTCTCTGACAAGGGAGATGTTGAGAAAATGCCATAAATATGACTAAAACATGAATATCAGTTAATAATGATGAGGGTGGTGGTGGTGATGATGATTATAGTAACAACTAAATTTTATCGAGGCTGAGTTCTTAACAAACTCATCATCCCAAGACTATTTGTAATGGATTACATACAAATATAGAAAATGTATTGATTTTTTTTTGTCCAGTGTAAAATTAGTTGAATAAAACAAGAGGAGAAATAATGAATATGACTGATTCACTAAATGCTTTTTGAACTACATAAGAAAATGAAAATGGCAAACTACAATATTTTTTTTAATATATACTATATGTGATTGCCATAGTTTAATTATTTTATAAAGATCTCTCCAAAAAGTTTTAAATAACTATTGTGTCTTTATTTCTGCTGCATGCTACTATTTTATCATCTGCTGGTCTCTAAAGGGTATGGATAATTGTTCGAATTACCATAAAAATAATTTTAATGACAAGAGAAAAGTGAATGCTTAAGTAGATTTATATTTGCCATATGCAACATCCATTTCTATGCCAAAAGCACCTAGTGACAACTATTCTTCCATGCATGAAGTGATTCTAGGTTAATACAGACATCAAAACAAAAGAGACAAATATTAACACTTAGATAATACATTAAAACATGATTGAGTTTGAATATCTTAGTGAGTGACCTCCCACAATAGGGATCTCTCATCTATTGCAAACCATGTCCAAAATTCCCATTTTATTTAATTTATTTTTTAAATATCATTAAATATTTCTTAATCTTTAAAGTATCAAGAAGAGAGGATAACCAAAGTAGCTTGCAATTTTAAGGGGAAACTGAGATGAAAATAATAAGGCTGGAAGAGTGGAAATTTAGGTCAGAAAATATAAAGCAGCAGATGTATAGGATAAACAAGTTTATAGATCTAATAATGTACAACATGAGGAATATAGGTAATAAAATTATTCCATGTATGGATTATTGCTAAATGAGTATATTTTAGCTATTCTTACTATAGAAACAACAACAAAATAGGTAACTATGTGAAATGTTAGATATTACTTTGCTTCACTAGAGTAACCTTTTTATTATCTTTCTGTTTCCCACAACACCATGTCATATAACTTAAATATGCACAATAAAATTGATTTTAAAAATAAAACTCCTAAAAAATATGTCCACTATTTTCATTGCTCTACAAATTAAGTGACAGTTTGGACAATTTCTCCCATAGAATTAATTTGTATAAAGGAGGCAGAAATATAAAAACAGACATGGTAGTTCACCATCTCCATGGATTTACCTTCTACAATTTCAGTTACCCACAGTGGTCCAAAAATGTGAAAAGGAAAATTTCAGAAACAAATGATTCATGAGTTTTAAATTGCATATCATTCTGATTAAATCGATGAAATTTTACAATTTTTGATCCTGTCTAGACTTGAATCATTGTGTTGTCCAGCATGTCTACACTATATACACTCCCTCCGGTGAATCTCTTAGTAGCTGTCTTGATTACTACACTTGCTACCATGATATTGCAATGCTTGTTTTAGAGTCATCCTTATTTTATTCAATAATATCCCGAAGTTCCAGAGTAGTAATATCTGCAATTTTAATATGCTAAAGAGAGGTATAATGTGATTCCTTTTAGGTGAAAGAGTGAAAATTCCTGAGATAATAAGAAAGAAAAAAAATTATATGCTGAGGTTGTTAAAATCTATGGTAAAAATAAATCTTCTATATGAATTGTGAAGAAGGAAAAAATAAATCTGTGCTAGTTTTGCTGTCTCACTTCAAACTATAAAATATAAGACCAAGTGCATAGTACTTAGTTGTAGAGTTTAGGGCTATGCTCAGTTTCAGACATCCCCTGGGGTCTTAGAAAGTATCTCTCACAGAAAAGGGGGAGCTACTGTATTTGAAGGCACTGGAAAGTGACAAAAAAGTAATAACAAACAAGGAGATCACTGTTGACATACTGTTATTGTTTCAGTGAGAACTATGTGTGTGTGTGTGTGTGTGTGTATATATATATATATATATATATATATATATATATATATATATATATATTTTTTTTTTTTTTTTTTTTTTTTAAAGAAGGATTTCACAACCACTGACAACACACTCCAAACCTGTCTGTTGAAAACTGGATCATGGAGAAGATGGTAGGATTTAGAACAATAGGACATCTGGAAACTTAAATGGGGGTTTCAAAAATAAAGGAGTTGTAGCCATGCATGATGGAGCATCCCTATAATCATCCCTACAATCCCTATAATGGTTTGGGAGGCTGAGGCAGGATGATTACAAGTACAAAGCTAGCCTCAGCCACTTAGAGAGACCCTGTCACAAAATTCAAAAAAAAAAATTTAAAAGGCTGTGGATTTGGCTAAGTTGTTAAGCACACTTGGGTTCAATCCCTGGTGCCAAAAATAAAATAAAATAAAATAAATAAAACAAAATGTTTTATATAGTGATGAAACCTAAAATATGAGTAATATCTCTGGAAAATATCCAATATATGCTTGTATTCTGTTTCAACTCCAATCAGATATATCATGATTCAATTCTTGCACAAACCACCTGGAGTTAGCATAGATCCTCCAAGGTAAAACATATGACCCCCAACCAGGCTGCTCTCATATCAAATGCCAGTCATACAACAGTGGTTCACATATTAAAATCTCACATTTCGAGCAGCTCAGCTCTAAATATATGGGTTCCTATGACCCCCTCCTTTGTGATGATGATTTACTAGAATGACTCATAGAACTCAGAAGAGTACAATTACAGTTTTGTTATAAAGGGTATAATCAGAAGGGCCAATTGAATGGAGAGAGAGAGTTAGCTCTGGGAAGCAATTCAGAATTTCCATTGCCTCTCCTGTAGAAGCAGGTGTATCACCTTGCCAGCACCTGGGTATGTTCTCCAACTAGAAAGTTCTTTTGAGTCATAGTATTTACAAAATTTGTTGAAGTCTCATTATGTACAGGATTTATTAAATTATTGGCCATGTAATAGAATTCAATCTGCATCCCCTTCCCTCTCCCCAGAAACCAGAAGATATCAAAGTCCAAACATCTTTTTTTTTTTTTTTTTGTCAAACAAGTGATTTTCTTTATTTAAAATTTCTCATAAACCATTCATGGTTACATGGGAGTAGTGGTTAGGGAATGGAACACAATGACATGTAGTCAAACTTTGCAAATCCAAATCAAACAAGATTGACAGAAAAATTGCTTCAATGAATCTAATTTTGGTGTTAAAAATATGCACAAATAAAGTTTTTTTCATCTGAACTGCTAAATGCTAAGCAATTATATCACTTGAAACAACCAAAACCAACAAAATTTATTAAACAACAAAACCCAGAAAACTTGAACAATGCTAGAGAAACATATGACTATAATAGATTATGTTTATGCTATTTGATGGGTAGTAAAGGAAATTTCAAAGCCAATATGCATACCTACCATTTTGCATATTCAAAATTTTTTACCTTCCACAATGACTTTAGAACCAAAACACCAAAAAAGACATATGTTGAACTTTCCTGTATACAGAACTAGTCTAGAAACATCTCATAGAATTAACATTCCCAAAACACATTTTGGAAAACTAATTTTGTTGTATAAAGTCAACACTCAAATTGAACATTCACTACTGATTTTCAGTGGCACCAGGCTGAAATTATAATATAATTAAATTTCTTTTTTTATTATCAAATAGAATAATTTTATTAGCTTTTGATTAAATTTGTTTGTGGTCCAGTTTTTTTTAATTTTTTTTTTTTATTATTTGTTTTAATTAGTTACACATGACAGTACAGTGTTCTTGACATATCATACATTTGAATCAAATGGGGTATAATTACTCCTTTTTCTGAGTGTACGGGTTGTTGAATCACATTGGTTGTACAGTCACGTATATACATACAGCAATAGTAGTATCTATTTTATTCTGCCTACCTTCCTATCTCCTCCTCCCCTCCCCTCCCCTCACTTCTCTCCACCCAATCTAATGTGACACACTTCTTTTTTTATCACATGGTTGATCTTTGTAGAAATCAACACCTATTCTCAAACTCTTTATGGGCCTTTATTCACCTCATTAACACAAAAATTAATCTATCACTCAGAAAATTCCAAAAGTTTTAGAATCTCCTTACCAGGAACCCTGGATAAACACCAGACAAAATGGTAGAAGTCAGGGGATTAGCAAGGATGGTGGAATGTGATGGACATCATTATCCAAAGTACATGTATGAAGACAGGAATTGGGTGTTAACCTACTTTATATACAGAGATATGAAACATTGTGGTATATATGTGTAGTAAGAATTGTGATGCAAAAAAGGACAAAAAAACAAAAAGTTCATGTATAAAGACATGAATTGGTGTGAGCATACTTTATATACAAAGATATGAAAAAATTGTGCTCTATAATTGTAATAAGAATTGTAATGCATTCCGCTGTCATGTATTTGAAAAAATAAAATCAATTAAAAAATGGTATAATTCAACAGCATGAAAGATCCAAGTTAGACCAGCAAAACCAACAGGCTGTTCTAGTTTAGGTATAAGGTGTCATCAAAAGCTCAGGTGTGAGACAATGCAAGAAGGTTCAGAGGTGAAATAATTAGATGATGGGAGTTGTAATCTAATCAGAGAATTAATCCACAGATGAATTAACTGAGTGGTAACTATAGGCACCTAGAGTGTGGCTGGAAAGTGTGGGTCACTGGGGACTGTGCCTTTGGGGTTTATGTTTTGTCCCTGATGATCAGAGCTCTCTTTCTGCTTTTTTTTTTTTTTTTTTTTGATGCCATGTCTTAAGCTGCTTTACTTTGCCACACCCTAAATATACTGTGATTCCCTACATAATCTTTTCACTCTGATAATTCTTGTTGGGTCTTTTGGTCACAGCAATGAAAAAGTGGACTAAATGCAGGCGGAAACTAGTGTAGACCATACAATCTATAGTGAGGTTTTTAAGTTACTGCCCTTCTAAGTGTGGTCTGGAAACGATGCAAAGCTTGGGAAGCAGAAAGAGGATGGAAAACAGGTCTACATCAATGATCAAAGTGTCAGTCATAAAAATGTCAAGAGAGAAAATTAGTCATTTAAGTAGAGGGAAGGAACTAATGACACCAGGGGAAATCCATAAAGACAAAGAACAGAGAAATCAAAAGCTGGTTCTTGAGAATATGAATAAAATTAATAAGCATTTTAGCTAGACCAATCAGGTAAGAAAAGAAATAAAACAAAGGACAGAATCAGGAGCTCTCATTGGAGTAACAGTGTCTCTGAAGAAGGATCCGAATAGTTCCTGGAGAGAATGAGAGCTCCTCTCAGGACCCGTGGGTCTTGGCATACATGGCAGAACAGAGTTTCAGCACTAGCCAGTCAGAGGCATAGCGGTTTATTTAGGAAAGTAGATACTTATTCAAAGGAGAATATGGGCCATCTCAAGAGTGAGAGACATGGTTTGGGGGCTCCCAGATCTTCTTTAAAAGGAAACTTGGTGAGCGGTGGGTATGGAAAGGTACCTAAGAATAATATCAATCTGTTGATCTCAAGACAGTTTCTGGTGGTCTGATCAATCTCCAAATTCATTGGCTGATGTTGTCTTCATTATTTGATCAAAAGACAGCTTTGGAAAGTCCCCTAAAGAATAGCTTCCTTAAGAGATCATAGCTCTACTGGCTTAATCTATTTTTTTTTTTTGGGGGGGGGTAATTAACAGCACACAGGTCTATTTTCAGATTTGCCAGGAATTGGGGAGAAAAAGCCTTGGGAGAGAGAACAGCTTAGAGAGTGACAGACCTGGAAAAACATGTGGAGCTTCTTGATTAAAATTATTTGGTTGTCCTTCCTTCGTGTCTCCTTTCTTCATATTTCTCATATCTTCTATCTTACCTCCAGATTGCATGGCCATTAAAATGACAAAAATGGAATATTATGAAATATTTACGTCAATAAATTTGTCATCTTAGATAAAATGGACTAATTTATCATAATACGGAATTTACCACATGACTTGAGAAGTAAATTGCTTAGATCCTAAAAAGTGAAAAAATTGAATTCATAATTGAACTGCTATCCAAAGCAACCTCCAAGTCCCAATGTTTTTATTAGTAAAAAATATAAAATATTTAAGAATTTATAATGTTAATCCTACACATATTATGACACAACACTAACAAAACCAGAGAAATAGAGATACACTAGCATGCAGTAAACACATAAACATCAATGACCTATGCAATATGCTCGTAATGAAAATTGACACAAGAACCTTCAAATGTAGCCAACAGAATTCAGCAGTATATAAAAAGACAAGCACATCATTGTCAAGTGCATTCTATCCCAGGAATGTTAATTTTTGTTGACATTTTAAAATCAGTATTGAAATGATCCATTAATTGAATAAAGGAAAATCAAGTTAAAAGCATATGAAAACATATAGAAAAAGCATTTGAAAAAAATCAAATAGCCATGGTGCTAAAAATCGAATTCCAAAATATCTCCCCAGATATTATAGCACAATTAAAGCATTTTTCTAAGTATGGTATTACTATTAATTTTGCTGACCTTGACAACCCAATGTCTGTCTACTCATCTTCTTGGGGCTGTTCATTTTCTTCTATTATCCCCCAAAGATAAAGACTATTTATGAGAAAACTTTGCAATATGGTTCTAGAATATCAATTTTCCTTTGAGTTTTGAAACTATTTGCAAAAGTAGGAAATTCAACTTTATTCTGTATATATTAAAATATGGTATGTTTTAAAAAATAAAATATAATTGTAGCACTCTTGTTTATAATGCAAGAAAGTATTTTCTAAATCATTACCCTTATTTAAATGCAAACTAAAAGATTAAATATAATTTATAAACTTTGGAATATAAATTAGAAATAAACAGACTAATGTATTATTTGAAAATTACATATAATGTTGGTTTCTTAGAGCAAATATGCTTGGTATTTAATTGTTTTAGAACATGCTCTAAAATGGCATACTATTCTCAATTTTAAGTCTTTTTTTAATGAATGGCTAACAATTCATTTGACATTGAATATTTTGAATACTGGAAAACCTCCAGATTTGCAATCTGTTCTTCCTTAAAAAGAAAGTAATGAAAAAATAAAGCATCTTTAAATGTCATTTCATAATAAAATGTGGCTTGTATAGAATCTTGAGCTTAATTGGATTTTTGGCATTGCTGAACTCTGATTAAATGCATTTGGATCAATGTTAATTGGCTTAACTATGAAGTGCACATCACTGAGTCACTCCTAGTTGATGAATTACACCCCTTTCCTCCTTCTTCTTTCTTTCTTTTTTTATATTTTTTTGGACAGATTTCTTCCTCCTATATCATTGAATAATATCTGAAATGAGTTATTATTTAAGTGACAGGCAGATTCCAAATTAACTGGGAAACATCTTAGCCAATCAATCACCTATGATAAATGACCATCTAGACAAGACATAATTCATAGACTCTTCTTAGTTATGCCCATGTTTGCTTTTTTCCCTATATTTTCCTTGTTTGGGCTCAGGAAAGAACTATTGATATAGAAACTCTTCAGTGTCTTTCTATTACTTTTATTGAGGAAGGAAAAATGCCATAATCCACTGATTCTTAGACCAGGCTTAAGAGCTATTGAGCCCACTCTGTCTTGGAAGATGGCAAGATCAGCTCAGATATGTATTCATTCTTTACATATTTTAATATCTAATACATATAAAACTTTGTTACATACCACCAAACAGATGCATAGTACAGGATTTATCATCATTATATTATTTAAATGTATTCTACTTTCTCCTCTAAAATAAATACTACTCTCATTTTAGAGTTGAAATTAAATGACCTTCCTAAGTCACCCAGCTAATAAGAGATGGCTTGTGATTACTCACCATGACTTATTTCAATCAAAGCCCAAGCACATTTTATTTTTTCCTATAGCCTAACATCAGAGTGACTTGAAATAAGTACTGAATATCTTTCAATCTTACAAAATTTATGTTAGGTAAGTAACATTACAATATTTAAAATATTTATTCTTTTATAGGCCAGAGCCAACATCTCTCCACCTCCCTCTCCTTCTATTTTTTTTTTCCTTTTTTCTTTTTTTCAGTAGGTGCTGGGACTCAAACCCAGGTTTTCATGCATGCTAGGCAAGAACTCTACCACTGGGCTACATTCCCAGCCCTCCATTCTTGGTGTATGTGTGTGTGTGTGTGTGTGTGTGTGTGTGTGTAGGGGGGGAGTCTTTTTATGTGCTTACAGTATATGGTAAATGTGGATTAAAAGCAGTAATTCCCTGGAACTAGAATTACATTATTTTCTTTCCCACAAGTTTCACGCGGGGCATTTAGAATTAGAACTCTGTCACATAATACATAAGTGCATGCAGTCTGACCCTGTACTCCTCCCAGGGATGTGCCCCAGGCTGCCTGGCATGTGTCTTAGCATCTGTCATGTATTAGGGCCACATAAAACTTCTAGGGAAAGAACAAGAACAATTGGTAATAACAAAAAGATGTGCTTTAAAGGTAAAATCAAGGGCTAAGACTCTCCTTCAGATGAGAACATTGTTTTGTATCTGTGTTTTGTTCTATAACACAGATGGTCTCCTGGCCTCTGCTCCCTAGCTTTCAGGATACACAGCACCTGAAGAGAGGACACTATGAACAGGTAGAAGCCTATGGACTTTCTCTCTGGCACAAGGACAAATAAAGTCACTAGCTTCATTTGTTCATCACAGTGGATTTGGTTTAGTAGTAGAGCACTTGCCTGGTATAAGTGCATCCTTGAGTTTGATCCCCAGCACAGAAAATGAATAAGTGATTACAAGTCAATTGTTCAACAGAAACTTGTCTGGCCTGGGGAGATGAGCCAGGATTAACTCTGAAAGACACAGTTAACTTAGTTTGCTTTCATTCTTACTAGGTACATTCCTCAGAAGCAATGTCTTACTCTGAGGCAATACTTTGGCCATGACCAACCTAGTAGTCTTTAACCCCTAGTTAGAAGAAAATAACCAAGATGTGGTTTATTGTCAGTTACCTCTTTTACTTTGCCAGATTCAAGTGGTTCAAGAACAATTGAGTACCAATACCAACAAGAAAATAATGTGTTTGGGTGTATTCTCTGTCTTTTTCAGATTTTCTGTTTTCATATCCACAATAAACATTCCCTTGGTGAATATTTTGAATGGGTAGCTCTTGCAATTATATATTCAATACTAAAAGCAAAGTATAGCACATGTAAAAATGAATAGTAAATATTTGTTGGACAGAGATCACTATGTGACCTTTCTTGAGAAAGGGAATAATATAAAGATTAAAAATATGGTACAACTCAATTTAGGTTTAGTTTTCATGGAGAAGTTGAAGTATATTTTTGCTGTCCTTAAATAAATATTCAGTATACTTTGCAGGAACGAGAGAGAGAGAGAGAGAGAGAGAGAGAGAGAGAGAGAGAGAGAGAGAGAGAGAGATTCCTGTTATTCCCCTAATTGACTTAGATGCAAAACAAAATTCACAACAATAATTGGAAATCATTAAAGAAAAAAAAAGTTAGGTTGAATTTACTTTATAACAAACACCAATGCTTTGGAAAATGTGTGCTCAAAAATAAGTTTATCACTTTACCTCTGAGCTGACTGAGTCTGTGTTTTAGAAAATAACCCCAATGAAAGATATCTTGTTGGACATCAGAAGACCCAGGTCTAAGGATTTACTTCTGGGGACATTTGAATTCACAACACCCATGGGATTTAACCTCATTCCTTAGATTTAGCATCTACTTTGGTGTATTCCTTTAGGGTGAAAGAATATAGTATTTATTTTTAAATTACAGTCTGGCAGAGTTTCAGCTCCATGTGCTTTGTTAAGTGCTGAAATGATCTGGCTAGTGGTTTATCAGTCAGAATTCCTTAGTTCTAGCAAATGGAGGACTCTGGGAAAAATGACTTGATGACTTGATGAACCATCCTTGTGTCATTTTTTAAAAATTGGAGTACCTTTAGCAATTCTTTGATCCTAGTCAAAACCCTCTGATCCTAGCAGGAGAAAGTATTTTGAAACTTAAGCCACTGATACTAAGCTTCATCCATTTCACAAAACTGGAATCATTTAAGCATCAATCTTATTACCTTTGCTCCAAAAACTCTTCTCCAGAAAGTCTCAGGGTGAATTTGAAAGTTTTTTTTTTGTTTCACATAGGGGTCATTCCTGGGAGAGAGCCTGGTAAAGAGAAGAGCTATTAAATGTTCCATCTATTCCTTTCACCTTTGATGCATCTGAATATTCTGTGCGCAGCAAGTTATTTATCAGACCTGAAATTCTGTGCTTAGGAATAGTCTCTTAGAATAAAAAGCAAGCTCTAATATTCTTAAGATTAAAACAGAATAAATGAGATTTATCTTTCATGGAAATCATAAAGTTAAAGGAAAATTGGCCATCTTTTAAAATTCTTAAAGACAATTAGAAAAGCTTTTTTAAAAGAAGAAATAAAATGAAAAAAAGTCTTATATCACAAGGAAGGAATTTTGCTGATAGTAAAATGTCTTTGAGAGAGGAGAAGGTAAGGTGTTTAACATAAGATGGCTTTTGAGGCATTGCAGCTAATGTATTCCAGCTTTGTAACATTTAATTCCCACAGATGGTGACAAAGCTGATTCACTATAATCAGGAATTTGATGTTTGCCAAGTATTATAGGTCATTTTCCCTAGTATTTTATTTAAGCGATTAAATAAATATTAAACTGCTGTTTACATAGTCAAACAAGAAAAGAAAGCTTTCAAAAATCCATCATTTTGCATATAAATTACAGTCATAATTTAACAAAGCATTCATTTACTTAGATCCATTCTGGTTATTTTATTTTCTCTGAATATATACAGAATCAGGTCAGAATTTTGGTACACAGTTGCTTTTAACCAATTTTTTTTAAAAAATGCACATTATTTATCACCTTTAAGTGCATATTCCACTGTTTTTTCCCCATATATTCAGAGAATTATGTAACCACTGCCATAGTGAACATTCCCATTCCCCACCCCCACCCCCCCCAAAAAAAAACACCCTGGGACTATCATCAATCACTCCCCATTCTCCCTACATTGGAAACTACCAATCTACTATCTGTCTCTATGTATTTGCTTATTCTAAACTTTGATATAAATAAATTTATACAATTGTGGTCTTTGGTGACTGGCTTCTTTAGCATGATGTTTTCAAGGTTCATCTACTTAACATAATTAGTATTTCACTCTTATCATAGCATTATCAGTATTTCACTTATTTTTATTGCTGAGTAACATTCCATTTTATTAATTTATCACATTTTGCTTTTTAGTTGATGAATATTTGGGTTGGTTCCACTTTGGGGATAATATGATTAGTACTGCTATCTTGGAACCAATCTGTTACTTACTATTGAACAAGATGACATAAACTCATAAACTCAAGTCCCTCCCCTCTGGCCAAAACTCTCACATCTGCTGTTTGGGGCTCCTCTAAATTGATATTTTATATAGATCAGACTGGTGTATTCTGTTAGTTACAGTACTATACTCGGTATCAAACAATTGATGTTACTAGCAGGTAATGTAGAATAAACTTAAGATAAATTATTGGTTTGGAGACGATTTGATAATATTTATAAAAAGCAAACCAAAAAATCCCCCAAACAATAGTGATAGCCTACAACCTCCTATTGTCACTGACTAGACCTTAATTTTTACCAATATGGAAAGATGAAGTACACTGATGAACCACATAAAATGGGTATACATTTCAGTCTCACTACAGCAAGATTAAAAAATATTCTATTCTTGTTGTTGAGCAATGCACTTGCTCATTATCCTCATAATTGTTTTGAAGACTAGGATCTGCTATAAGTTCCTCTGGAAGGCCGTGGTAGGGAAAGAGTTGGCTTCCTAGGTGAAATAGAGAACATCTGAATGGTAGAACAAGTTAGCTTGGTATTAAGGGAAATCTAATACTCTCTTTCTCTATTTATAAATACTCTTGAAAACTTTGTCTTGGCTAATATATTTCTCATTTATTCTTTGCCTTCATTTTGATCATTTCTTCTTTCACATATGAGCCTCATTGTACGCAAAAGATATTTAACCTATTGATTATCACTCTGAGGAGGAAAGAAAAGTTAGGGGTCAATTACGTAATGGATTAAAAGAATAATTTCCAGCCTAGGAGAAAAACACTGTATAAAAACGTTTGACTTCTGTTTTTGAATCAGTTTTGTCAAAGCCTAATAAACTAATAAACTCTTTTGTACTTTTACAGCCTCTGAATGACTTGGAATTGAATCAAGGAACAGCCAATAATTCATCCAGAATTCTTATATTCAAGTGTTTTAAAATTAGAAATGGCTCAATAAGGGGAGGTGCTGAATGCTCTAGGAGACTGAAAGGAATGAATAACTGAGTGATTAAGCTGATTGCCTTGGCTGTCCTGAGAGCAATGGCTGCATCAATAGGAAGAAAAAAAGATTTTATACTTCTAGAAACTCTATAGGTAAAATTGAGGAGAAATATCAACTCTTTAAAGAGCTGGTTTTATTTTGGGCTTCCTGGTAGTAAACTGAAGACTAATTAAAATTCATTTTAAGTGATCATAATCACTTTTAAATTTGTTGCTGTTGCCTGTTTTTATTTCCTCTTTTCTCAGTCGTATTTTTTTCTAGACTATTTTTCATTAAAAGATTCAAACTTACAGAAAACATCAAAACGTAGTCCAAAAAATGCCCACATACCTATTGCTTAGATTCAGCAATTAATATTTGCCACAATTGCTTTTTTCTTCCATAAGAAAGATTGGTAGATAGATAAGAGATGATAGGAAGATGGATTATAATAAATAGACACATGAATAGATAGGTTTTTGTGGAAGTATTTGAAATTGAAGGACAGACTAGCAAACTGTTAAAACTTCTATAAAATTTTATCAATTTGTTTAAAAGCATATCAAATTTTCTAAGATTATGTCTTTTATATTTATTTTTTGTCAAAGGGAGGAGTTACTTGAGATTGAACCCCGGGGTGCTTAACCACTGAGCCACTTTAGTCTTTATTTTTTATTTTGAGACAGTTTTCCCTAAATTGCTTAGGGCCTCACTAGGTCACTAAGATTGGTCTCAAACTTACATCCTCAGTCTCCAGAATCTCTGGTATTACAGGGATGCTCCACCATGCCCAGCTTCTTTTGTATTTTTTAACTCTCAATTTTTTTTTCTATGAGGAATCTCTTTTCCTTTTTCTACACTCCTACATGATTGCTTTCTGTATGTAAAAACCATCAAGAAATTAAGTAATGTTCAAAGTGCTTTAGTTCTTTCCTCTTATTATTAGTTTTCATGGTTGATTTGTCTTAAACTTGACCATTCCAATTGATTCTACACCCTTTGACATATCAATGTCAATTCTGAGCCTTAATTTTATGAATCAACAAAGATATTTTATGTATTAACTAACTTATTTGTGGTGCTGAACCCTGAGCATTTTGAATACTAAGGAAACTGTAAGCTATGCTCCCCCCCCCCAAAAAAAAAAAGTGTTAGATTCAGCTTCACACTTGAAATCATCCATTCTACAGGAAAGAAATGATGTTTAGAACCCCAAACTGATATCTGTACATATCTTTTCCCTTGGGATATAATTTCAATGATGCCTAAGCTATTTCAATATACAGAGCTAGGAAATATATTTTTTTTAAAAAAAATGTAATAAGATGGGGCTGGGGATGTGGCTCAAGCGGTAGCACGCTCGCCTTGCATGTGTGCGGCCAGGGTTGGATCCTCAGCACCACATACAAACAAAGATGTTGTGTCTGCCGAAAACTAAAAAATAAACATTAAAATTCTCTCTCTCTCTCTCTCTCTCTCTCTCTCTCTCTCTTTCTCTCTTTTAAAAAAATGTAATAAATTTACAGGTATCTGAACTTCTTGTTGTGGTGTGAACTGATAAATACAATCAATAAGACTGTAAGTTATAGGTTATAGACTAGTAAAAACTATATATTATAGATACAAGATTTTGATAAGTGAGATAAGACAATTATAAAGCAAGAACTGTCATAGATAGGACTAAGACTCCATTTTGCTGCCTTCTATAAAAAAAAAACCAAAAAACTTTTACAAGACTTGTTTCTGAGAAACTGAAATGAAAGCTGATTTTTTTATATAAAAATTATTTTTCTGTACTTTTTACCCCACAAATTGTACCCTGCTCAGGATGCAGTGGTGTTTGTGGTGAGCTACAACCTGGGTTTGAATGCCCTTGTGGGTCTCATGACTTTGAAGGAGATTCTTGACCCACTGACCCCAACGCCCAAATTCAGGATACAACTGTCTGTCACCTGCTTGAACCCAGGACTGTGGTCAACTGAACTGCAAAGCTAATGCTTTTTTTTTTTTTTTTTTTTTTTTAGCTTCTGTTTATCGTTTGCTTGCTGACTAAAATATTCCAGTCCTGCCTAGAGCCCACAGGTCTCACTTATTAATGTTTCAATATCTGTGATTGGCTAGCTTAAATGATGATAAGCAAGTCACTAATATGTGTTTTTTGCGCTTATATTCTCCTTGGATGAACCAGTAAGCTACTGTCCTCCCACAGAGCTTGAGTCTCTACTATGGTGGGTGACAGTCCCTGGCCAGGTAAATAAAGCTCTCTTTTGATTTGAAATTTGGACTTAGAGTGCTTTCTGGAACAGCTCCCCATAACATTTGATCTGTCATTACAAAGTTTTGCTTTCATTGCTTCATCCCATGTTATTCTCTTTCTTCTCCTACAACAATAAAACTAGCTTCAAAGAATGTCAATATATCTATTTACTTTTTCATTGAGACCTACATGTATACAAAACAATTTCAAAATCACTGCACCAATTCCACTACCAGCAAGGTATTTTTCGGGTAATTTTTTCTTAGAAAATATCCACCAGAAGTACATAACCACAGTATGTTTTTTTAAAATATCAACTGAATATTGTTTATTTTATGTGTTTATGAAAAATATTAGTCACTTTTTTCAAAATTCACAATTTAAAATTATCTCATTTTGTTGATTCACTCTTTTTTAATATGCAGAACATGAACAATTTTCAAAAGCTGTGACCGCATAAGCCTCTTGCAGCTTGTTGATGCCAAGTTCCCCTGCCACAGCAGTGGTGTCATTTACACTCTCATCAGTGCTTGGACCACTTCTCACCAGCTTTCAACTCAGCCTGTTCTCAAGCATCTGCAAGTTGCAATATTGAGCAAGTTGTAATAAGCTTACTGGACCTAGTAATATTTTTCTAAAAAGAAGTACCTATCAAGGCATTTCTGTTTGTTTGGGGGATTTTGTTTCTTATTGATTTGTGGAGCTAATTAGATATTCTACATATTTTATATATTCATTATAGATATCTGGTGATTATGGATAATTAAAGATGATTTTAAAGCTAATGGTAACCAGATATATTGGTTGACTAATGTGCTTTGACAACCTATATGGTTACTTCATAGATATCACAATACCTTTTACTCTATTTGTAATGCTTTTCTTCATTTTTTGTCTATACTACTGCATGCTGAAGTATGGCTAGGCAGATGTATTTTCTCAATACTTGTTAAGACTTCTTAGTACTTTCAAAAAAATGTTATCATTTTAATAAACTAAGTTAATGTTATATTATACTATTAATTCCTTTGAATACTGAGGACTATTTTTAAAAATAGAATGCTTAAATGATCACCTGACCAGATCTTTCTCTCTTGTTAAAGATTCTAGGTTTACACCTAATTGATTTTTTGGAACTGATTGAAGCAGATTTGATTAAATTTTGTGTAAAATGAAGTGATAACTAGAAATATATGAAATCATGCTGTTATAGGCAGAGACCCAAAGGCAATTGAAATTATTTTCTCAAGGTGTAATATTTTCTATTATCATATGTTGTTAATGGCACCAAGTAGATTTAATATGATACCTTATTTTTTTTCTTCTTAGTTAACAACAAGGTGTATGTATTCATGTGTTTGTGTGTGTGTATGTGTTTGTGCATGTCATTTTAAGTTTTTTTTCTGTAAATTCTGTACTTTTGAGTTTAGGGGTTCAAAGGGGACCAACAAAAACCTATTTTGGGGTTTGGTCCTCTGGAGTGGACTTTAAGTATCATCTGACCCTATCCATGGATGATGAGTCATAGCTTTCAAATGTAATTTTAAATATGGAAATTGAAACACAGTTATTGTTCTAGCTTTGCCAACTATTTTTATTTATAGTCATGATTAATTCCACATTTCCTTGTAGGATTCTTCTTAACACCTCTTTAAGAAGACACTGTTCATCTCTTAATGTGCTTGAGATTCAGTTAACAAATAAGGTAGGAAATCCACTTGCAGTTCCTATGAACTGCACAAAGGTAGAGAAGCCATACATAGGGAAGTGAGTGATGAGTTAGGTTAGACATAAAATATTTGTTTAACCATTATGTATGCCTTAATCTTTATTTTTAATGGATTTTCCTTTTTGTATATCTTTTTTATGATAAAGTAAAAATGTTATCTGATAATATAAAAATATTAGACAACATCTTATTTTTTTCCTTCCAACTTCCACTTCAAACTCACTACTTTATTCCTGTGGATGCAGATTGCTTCCCAGTATGGTCAAGGTCCTGGGTTCAATCCCTAGTACTGCAAACATGATAAAATAGATTAAATGAAATTGAAAAAAATAAGATTCACCACTTTATATCAAGCTTTAGTTAACTTTTCTAAAACAATATTTTTCTATTGCTTTTTCAATTGTTTATCTTACTAGCATCTCTGAAGATTTCCTTAAACTATAATTCATGAAGAAATGATAATTCCTCTGTTCATCTCTTTTCATCCAATTAAAAAGCCTTCAGATTCTTTTTGACTACTGGAAATTCTTATTTTTCTTAATAACTGAAAGAACAACCACTTGGAAGAACTAGCTATTTACTTCCTCTTTATTTCTTGCCACACTAAATTCATCACCTGTATATTTGCACTTCATATAGTTTATGCAGCACCCATAGATCTTGTATGTACCATGAGCAATAAGCTCATTTCATCTTTGATAGGATTATTAGGTCACAAGGATGGAACTATAAATACTAGAAATGTATTGTGATACTTACAGTTATTAACTTGTTAAATATACTTTTTTAATTTGCCCTTCAGAAATAAACAGAAAATTTACTGAAAAATAGAGCATTAGCCTATAATGCTAACAACAACAACAAAGATGTTCAAGTTCTTAAGAAACATGTATATAAAGGAAAAAAAAAACTGCCAAAAACTAATAATGTATTGCAAAATAATTAAAATATGAGAAAACTGAGTCTTGTTACCACTCCTGTCTATTAACAGATATACATAGGTAAAAAGACAAACATTAAAAAACACAGCACCCTTTCAAAAGAATTTTTTTTTTTATTTTCCAATGGATACAGTGTAGTGTAGGTAATTTAATCTTATATGTCATGGCTCTTGGTGAGCTTTTGAATGTGCAGAGTAGAACATGATCCAAACAGAATACTAAATAATCCTACATGAGATTGAGAGGAATTCTTCCATGGCAGTATAAAGGATCACAGTAGACCTTACACTGCTACACAGTTATGCTCATGGAGCACAGCACATATATCCTTATTAAATCAAATAAAGGTAATTTAGAAGTAAAATCAGCTTGATTGGGGATGACAGAGAAGGCCTCTTAGGTCATCACTTGCATAACTGTCTGGAAAGTGGTACCACTCACTGAATGGAAATATAGTTCTATCTAGTAAATAGTGACCCCTGTTCCTAGGCAGGCTCCAAGTCATAGAGAGCAAAACCAGGGATACTGGTTTCCTGAACTGACTTTCTGCCCTCTGTAGAGACATCTGAATACTTTTCACTAAAATATTTTCAAAAATGTTTGTCTATCTGGTATATAAATACACAAACTAGAGCTATCATAATGTACTCAAAAATACAAATACTTACAATTTCATATACACATATATGCCATCTGTCTGTCTATCAACTGTCTATTCATTCATTCAAATATCTATGTAGCTATCCCTCTAGAATCCTTGCTTGTGATACTAATGACATTTTAAGAAATACTCATTTGCAAAATACAGGCAGCTGGAAATATTTCTCTCTTAGGCAAAATACCTGAGGAATAAGCCTAATTTTCCTTGAACCTCTTCAGTGATATGGCTGGGAGTGATAAACACCATTGTGGTAGACAACTAGAAGTGGCACTTCTGTCTCTGTCTCTGTTGATTCTGTTTTTCTCTTTGTGTTGCCTACAAGGAGAGGTGTAGATAAGCAGAGAGAAGCTGGAACACCTCTCTCTTTGTATACTCTTCACATTTGTAGCCATTTCATCATCCTTAAAGATGGCAGGTTGGCATTCCAGTTATTAGAACAGTGGTTGGAAGACACTGGTGGTCACTGTGTAAAAGTAAGACTATGCGACAAGAAGAGAAAATGGACAGAGAATGTGCCTTCCTTGTTAACACACCAACACATGTGAAGGCTCCACCCTCTGGCTTACTTCCCCACCCTCCATTCCACTCTCCTCATATAAAGCAATCTGAACACTGTGTTTATATGATACAACACGTATGTTTTCCCTGACAAGGCAAAGAAAATGACCCCTCTTAGATAAGTCATCTTTGGCAGGCTAATCATTGCCCAGACCAGTGTAAATTATTCTCTGAAATAGCTGAAGCAAGTCACAGTGATAAACAGGCTGAGGCACATCTGTCTTTAAAAAGCCGAAATTGTTACTGCTAGGTGAATCCTCTGTATTCTCCTCACACTGTTGCACCCATGGAGTGCAGCACCAATATCCTTGTTGAATCAAATAAAAATAACATTCCTGGTTTGATTACATTTATTTGATGCTGACTTGTGATTCACCTCCTGATGCCAGACACTGTTTTCCCAGATTCACTTCACTTCTTTCTAGAAATGCTGATTTCTAGTCTCTTTACATTTCTACAGTTTTATTTCAACCTTATTTTATTTCATCCTATAACTTACTTATGTTTCATGTTCTTTTGTTAACTTTCTATAATTCCATAAACTTTGAACCTAAAACTGTATCTGCACATGATTATAGATTATCATAATGCTTTATGAGTATTTCCAGACCATGACAGAAGATGAGTTTCAAGGTATGAGACCGAATCTGTGTATTCTATGTAAATTCAGAAAATGTGTCGGTCAGACAGCTTTGCCTACTTAATAGCCAGATAATTCATAAAACATGAAGAGCAACTGAGATATTTCAGAATTTCTGTGAAACAAATTCTCTCAGTAACATTTCTCCTAATAGTTTGTTTTCAGAAAGAAAAATTATTACCTCTTTCCACTTCCAATCCCCTGAACCTGTGATGTTAGACAGCATTTAACATTTTCTTCCCTTTTTCAACTCAAATGTCCTTTCTCATTTTGTTTCATAGTGAAGGTGACATGCTTCTGGGTTTGGCCTGTTATACCACAACCCTATCCAATTTAGAATTCATCCTGGAATTTTCAGTTTCCATACATTATTAATAATAATTGCACTAAAATAAGCCCAAATAAGTTTGGAATGAGTCCTCTTTTTTTTTTTTTTTTTTTCTTGCTGACATTCAAATTTACCATCCAATACATTGTGACATGCATGTGAAATGAAAAACTTTGTACTTCAATATTTGGCAAAATCTGGAAAAAAAAACAAGTGCTAACCTGTCTTTTTTGACCTTTCTAAACAGATTTTAATATGCCTTTTACTTTAAAGGATGCAGAGATAAAGTGTTCTGGGACTAAAAAGGACTGGAATAACCAACTCTCTATACTCTCTTCTAGTGGACAAAATAATTACTCTAGTACATGCCAGGTGATCACTTGTTATAAGCAATCTTGACATTCCTATGGGAATATACCTGGTCCTGAGGCTGAGAACCTTTTTGACTAAAAAATAGTGGGAAAGTATAGTTAAATATAGTAAAACTAATACAAGCAACTGGATGAACAGCCTTCCTTAGAGCATGGGCAACTCTTAATGCCTCACTTCTAAGGTTTTTCAACAACTTATTTCAAGGATCAAAATTATAAAAATAAAATAATTCATTCACTTTATGGCATGGTGATGCTTTTTATTCATTCATAAACAAGTTTTGCATCAAAAACTAAAAATTGTGAAACCTTATGTTCATAAAATATTACTATTGAATTCCGATTCCTCAAGAATACTTAAAACACACGAATAAAAATAAAGTGTAAGCAAGTGAAAATATATTAAACTAATGAAATCTTCCATACATCAAAAGCAATAATTAACAAAATTTTAAAAAGGCACTTACAGATTGGAAGAAAATATTTGGCAATCATAAAGGATTAATATCCAAAATATAGAAGGAACTAGTGTAATTCAATAGCAAAAGGCAAACAAAAATGTAACAAAACAAATAAGCTAATTTAAAAGAGCAAAAGACTTGACAATTCAATCCTTTGAATAGTCGAAAGACAACATACAAATAACATCAAGTGTATAAAATGTAATAAAATATCATTAATCAATAGGAAAATGCAAATCAAAGCTATAACCTTGTAGTTGTTACAATGACTATTATCAAAATGAAAAAGATAAGCATTAGCAAGGTATGTATGCTCTTGGTAGGAATGTAAATTGAAACAGTCATTATGGAAAACAAAGAGGCTGTTCAAAAAATTAAAAAAGGAACTACCATATGAACCATCAATTCCTCTTCTAAGTACAAACACAAAGGAAAAGAAATCATTATTTGTAGACACATCTACCCTCCTGTTTTCATTGCATCAATAGCCACAGTAGCCAAGATATGGAAACAACCTAAATGTCCATCAATTAATGAATGGACAAAGACATTGTGAGGTGCTATGATATGTGTGTTTGAATATGACTAACAATCAACATTTTAAAAAATGACATTTGGGACAACCTGGATGAATCTGGGTGATACTATGTTAAGTGAAATAAGCCAGATACAAGAAGAAAATACTGCATAGTCTGACTTAAATGTGGAATTTCTTAAAAGTTGAATACATAGAAACAGAATTATCATTAACAGTGATTGGTAAAGAAAAGAAATTAGGAAAATGTTGGTAAAAGGATATAAAATTGCAGCTATGTAGGAAGAATAAGCCTAGAGATATAATGTATAGAATGAGGAATGTAGTTAATAATATAACATTTCATCCTCAAAATTTATTAAGAAAATACATTTTATGTGCTTCTATCATGTACACATAAAAAGTTAACTGCATGAATTAATAGCTATGTGAATTTATAAACTATTTATTATTTCACTATGTGTGTGTGTGTGTGTGTGTGTATATATATATATATATATATATATATATATATAACAAAATATTGTGTTGTTTGCTAAAAATGTCTAAAATTTTAAAATAATATTAGTCAATGGGTAACTTGTTCTGAATGTTGATAATTTTCATCCACAAAGGAGGCCACAATGATATCATAGACTACATAAAAGCTAAAAAAATTGATTGCATAAGACCATACTCCTTAATAGATGGTGGTTATGTACAGTTTGTTCAAAACTAGCAATTTACTTCATGAAGTTTCAGGAAGTATATTTACACATTCTGTAAACATGACTATTGATATCAAATAAACATTTTCTAATTAATCATCACTCATTTATTCTGTTTTCTTTTGTGATATGTAAAATGAAATTACAACTCTTAGTGCATTAATTTCATTAGCAGGAGGTGAATTTCACAGTTTAAGAATCTAATCATCTAAGTTAGTTAAATTCATTCCAAGAAAAATTCAAAATTTTCATTAAATTCATGAAATCAAAACAAAGTCTTTAGTAGTATATTTCATTGATGGTGAAAGGTCTTATGTTACTGTAAATAAGTATAAATTAAATTGAAAATTTCATCACTGAGCCAGGTGCAGTGGTGCATGCCTGTAATCCCTGAGGCTTGGCAGGCTGAGGAAGGAAGATTACAAGTTCAAAACCAGCCTCAGAAACTTAGCAAGGCCCTAAGCAATTTATCAAGATTGTATCTCAAAATAAAAAAAAAAAAATAAAAAATAAGCTCTACTGGGTTTGATCACTGGTGAAATAAAAAAATTCATCATTGAATTATTTTGCAGCAATCACGGCAACATAAATTTTGGTAGAATGTATTGTCACTAAATTAAAAAAGTATACTTGGAAATGGTTGCACTATACATAATAAATAATGCATTCAAATAAGTTGCACTATTTAAAATTAAAGCTTTAAATTGACAGAGCACATTGCAAATATTTTATATATGGATAACTAAAGTAATTAAGTTACAATATTGTTTGGTGAAGCTAATGTGAAAAATGAAAAAAAAAATTCAGGGCAACAGTTTTTCTGCTCCAAATTAATCAGAACGTGGAATTATTGGGGCTTAACATACTTACTTTGTAAATCATCATAAGTATTACTCACTCACTCTCCAACTAGTGTAAAGTTATACCTTAAATTTACTTTCGAGATATTAGAACTTTTCACTTGAAAAACAAAATTTTTAGAATGCCTTTGTAATCTTTGGAAAACAAAATTTGGAGTCAGGAAGATTTTGAAGTTTTTTTTTCTATTTCAAAAGAAAATCTAGTAGAAAATTAATAAGGGAAAGAGCTCAAGTAGTGTGCAAGTTAGCACTGAATTATTTTTAATTGTGCTTGGGAATATCCTGAGGTTAGGAGCAATATTTTGATTAAGACTTTATGGTAATGTAGATATATTTTCAATTTCTACTTGAATGGAAAGAAATAAATTGACTTATAATATATGTAGAATCCAAAATTGTTGTAAAAAATAACTTCAAAAAAAGCAATTTGCAAGTTTTGGTTATAAAATCATGTTTATAGATACACCATGTAAATTTGAGGAAATATTATCTATGAAAATTTCTGGGCTGAAACATTTACATATTTCAATATGAAAAATGTTGAACTGAAAATACTTAGCAGACTCTTCTTTGAGCTTATCAGTTACCTCAGCACATAAATATTTTTTCAATTCAAAATTCAATTAAAAATATTATGTCTCACAGAAAAGTGCTAAGTAAGGAAAGTTCTTGAAAATTTCCAATATTTTAAACATAGACTGAAATTTTAAAAATAGGAGGCATGCAAGTAGTATATTATCATTGGCTTGGAATCATTAGCAGAAAATTTTTCTGCAACTAATTTTTTTCTCCCTGTACACTGACTTAGCGACTCATCTACATTATATTGCTTGTTTTGCAATTTAGTAAAAATATCTCCTCACCGTGGATTTTCGAGAAAATTCTTTGGTACACTGAGTTTTACACAAAATGGAAAGAGAAAAGAAGAAGAAAAAAGTGATTGCTTGGAGCTCATAAAAGAACAATTGTTCTTGGTCCCTGAGTTCCATCCATTCTCATCACTACCCCTTCTTGAATCACCTCACTTTAGAGGCTCAGAATTTTTCTGACTCTCTTTTACAGATTTTCTTTCCCTTTCCTCTGAAGCCAATTCATCAGTGACACCCAGTTTCTTTTAGTGGAGCTGGTGGAAATTATCTGCTTAGTCTCAATCCTTATGAAGGTTATTTTTACAAAGATCATGCTTTCCTGAAAATCTGAAATCAGAAAAAAAAAATAGCAAGAATATTCACTGTGTACTGGCTGGGTTCCAGCACTGGTATAGGTGATTTACCTGTAGAGATCCTCATACCTCCTCCTAACAACACCTCATTTTAAATGAGGTACTGATACAAACTAAATGATGTGCCTATTCAAAAACCAGGTACTATTATAGCACAAATGTGAATTCAGAGAGATATAATGCCATCTCTAGATGCTGATACTTTAATATTTTCCAAAAATATCTTTATAAATAGCCTTTTCTCCCTTTTGGTACAACAGTAATAATGATAATAATAGCCTAACTTCATTGACTGTGTACCATTTGCCATGCACTTTGCTAATCACTTTCCATAAGTTCCCTTGAGTTTCATTTCAGTAACCAAGAGACGAATGTCGTTTGATGTCCATCTTTTTAGTGAGCTAAGCAGATGCTTAGAACATTTTCTTAATTTCCAAAAGTCAGAAATTAGAAGAAAGACTAAGATTCAAATCCAAATGTGATAGAAGGCCTATCGATAAACTATGCCATAATGAACGATGGGACATTTGTGTGTGTTTGTGCATGGGAGTGGGTGTGCACATATGTCCATATTCTGTAATAGCAGATGATACAATTGTTGTCATTTATTCAATGGTCTTTTTACCACCTTGGTGTTAGAGATTGAACTCAGGGTCTCATGCATATTAAACACATGATGTATCACTGAGCAACAATCCCAGTTATGGTCAAGTAACAGCATCTAGAGAAAAAAATATTTTCTGAAGTCATACAATATCTTCAAATTAACATATTCAGGTTCATAATTAATTAATTATGAGGTTTCCAAGGGAATCATATATTACAGACATCAAATATATAGGCCAGATGAAGCATTAAAACATAGTGAAGACTGCATGAACTTTATCACGTCTTATGGCCATAGGGTCTGGAGAAAGATACTAGGACATTTCATTTTTGGAGAATACTCATATTTTCTTCTGTCAATCAAGCAAGCATGGCAAAGACCCATACCATACTCACTTCTTTGCAAGACATCTGTCTGGCTCATCTTCAGAAAAAATGTGGAAAATGAGGTATGAAGATACAAAAGAATTTGAATCTGAGTTACACAGCTAGTGAGGGATACAATCCAGAGGAAACCCTATTTCCTTACTTTAACCTAATTTGACTTTCTAAAATTAAATCACCAGAGGGCTTCTGAGATGGCAGGAGCTATTTCCAGATTTGGTTTATTCTAAAGTAGACTCTTTCAAACGTGACTGCCTAATGAAATGTCTTGTAAACTATAAAAACAACTAATTTCACTTTAGATATAAAAATGTACAAGGCACAGAAGTGTTATCCAGAAGCTCTTCAGTGACAACCTGAAGGAGCTGGCCTTATGCATAGCCTTACCAGGTGAGCAGGCCCTCTTAGTATAGCTGGAGCAAAACATGTTTCAGCTCAGCCAGGAAAATGAAAGTCTTGACCTCAAATGAGTCGTAGTTCATTTTTAGGCTTTTCTAACTACATATATTGCTTTAAGAAAGTCAAGTAGTACACATTTGCTCTCCTAGCAACTGCATTAGTTTAGTACTGTTATAGTTCATTGCCCTGCAGGCAGTAGGTTAAATTATTTATGTTTTCATTTTCCTTCACATATTTTATAAAACCAGTGTTTACTTGTAAAATACATTCCACTTCCTTTATAAATAAAATGACTTTCATGAAATTATCTAACATTTGGCCTTCACATGAGTATATTAAAACACTGAGAAAGTCACCCTGTGGTTTCAGAGAGAAAAACTATATTCAGGAACATAGGTTATGAAAGAACTACTATAGAAACAGGAACAGTGCAAAAATACCGGGTGGTGCGTCAGGCAGCGAGTGCATTGACAAAGTATTGACAAGAGGATGCTTAGGTTTGGAATTGTTCCTCATTTTTCCTGGATGCCAAATAAATGTCTTCTTTGTTCTCAAGTACAATTCATAGCCAGGCACGGTGGTGCACACTTATAATCCCAGCAGCTCGGGAGGCTGAGGCAGGAGGATCATGAGTTCAAAGCCAGCTTCAGGAAGGGTGAGGCACTAAGCAACTCAGTAGGACCCTGTCTCTAACTAAAATACAAAATAGGGCTGGGGATGTGGCTCAGTGGTTGAGTGCCCCTGAGTAGTTCAATCCCTGGTACTCCCCCTCTAAAAAAAAAGGGACAATTTATAGCCAGAAATAAATACACCACAAAATTTATTCAGGAAAGTCTGTCAAAGCAAATAACATAATAGTTTATTATATTGAGAGTGAAATGAGTAAGGGAGTTTTTCATAAAATAAGTATGAAAAAAATGATTGATGCTATATTTATTTTAAAAAAATAAAGATAAGTATTACATAGACCCATTACTTCCTAATTATCAGTTAGTATCTGTCTTATATAAAGTATCCAGATATCAGAAGAAGTGAATGCACAAGCAAATAATTCACATTTTCAATAGTTTTCTTTGTTCTTTTAAGAATCAATTCCAAAGAAAACATGAGAAATCACTGTAGTATTATTATAATTATCATTGTTTGATTTGTTACTGAATGTAAGATAGAGCTCAGAGACATGTTTAGGGAAGGAAGTTAGAAGGATATGTGGAATTTTTATCAATATATAAATCATCGAGATTTATGAGGAGTCAACAATCTTCTTTACTGTGTCAATCTGATAGCATTTGGTGATCTTTGGAGAGAAGATGTCCTACATTTATTTGATATACTGTACAAGTGTTCTGGAGGTAACTCTGGGTCAATGGGCAAAGTTCTACAAAGTCTGGTAGAAGATTAAAGTTAAAACATGCATAAGAATACTTTTCTTATACTTTAGTTATTTTCTCACCATGTATTCAAAGAAGATGTAGGGTTATTCCAACAAAACACAGTTGGTTCCAATTTTAGTCATTTGTTGAAAGTGCTTTAAAGTATACCTATGGCTTTTAGAAGAATTGAAATTTTATGATGACAACATGTGAAGGCCAATTTATAGTATTTGGCATTGGCTGTTTTATTGTCAAAAACTTCAAACCATTTACTAAGTCAATGATGAGCAGTGTCAGATTTTACCACACTTCCCTACAGTGATGCCGCACTCTATAGAATATGCTAGGAATATCTTCAATTTTTCACAAGGAATAAACTATTTCTTCATATTTTAAAATCATTGAATATCTATAACTTCGTTTTCAGTTGTATAATAATACATTTTTATCAATTTCTGTGTTTTCAGGAGATAACTAGATACTGTGAAACTTTGGGTAGAATGTGGATGGTTCAGTTGCTGCTCTTCGTGATCACTAAAAACAAGCACCTTGGAAAGCACACATAGTAGAACATGGAACAAATGCAGAGCTCATCCACAAAAGAGTCTTCAAGAAAACTAATTATATCTAAATCATTGTAATTAATATTTTTGTAGGCTTTCTTAATTCTAAAATCCTATTTGTTCTGTTAATGTTTTTTATAATTTTTATTGTTGGTTGTTCAAAACATTACATAGTTCTTTATATATCATATTTCACATTTTGATTCAAGTGGGTTATGAACTCCCATTTTTACCCCGTATACGGATTGCAGAATCACATCAGTTACACATCCACTGATTTACATACTGCCATACTAGTGTCTGTTGTATTCTGCTGCCTTTCCTATCCTCTACTATCCCCCCTCCCCTCCCCTCCCCTCCCCTCTTCTCTCTCTACCCCATCTACTGTAATTCATTTCTCACCCTTGTTTTTTTTCCTTTCCCCTCACTTCCTCTTGTATGTAATTTTGTATAACCCTGAGGGTCTCCTTCCATTTTCATGCAATTTCCCTTCTCTCTCCCTTTCCCTCCCACCTCTCATCCCTGTTTAATGTTAATCTTCTCATGCTCTTCTTCCCTACTCTGTTCTTAGTTACTCTCCTTATATCAAAGAAGACATTTGGCATTTGTATTTTAGGGATTGGTTAGCTTCACTTAGCATAATCTGCTCTAATGCCATCCATTTCCCTGCAAATTCTATGATTTTGTCATTTTTTAATGCAGAGCAATACTCCATTGTGTATAAATGCCACGTTTTTTTATTCATTCGTCTATTGAATGGCATCTAGGTTGGTTCCACAGTCTTGCTATTGTGAATTGTGCTGCTATGAACATTGATGTAGCAGTGTCCCTGTAGTATGCTCTTTTTAGGTCTTTAGGGTATAAACCAAGAAGGGGAATAGCTAGGTCAAATGGTGGTTCCATTCACAGCTTTCCAAGAAATCTCCATACTGCTTTCCAAATTGGCCACACCAATTTGCAGTCCCACCAGCAATGTACAAGTGTACTCTTTCCCCCACACCTCGCCAGCACTTGTTCTTGTTTGACTTCATAATGGCTTCCAGCCAATCTTACTGGAGTGAGATGGTATCTTAGGGTTTTTTTTTTTTTTTTTTGGTCACTTTAGTTGCAAACACTCTTGGCTATTCAGACCTTGGCCCCATTAAATCTCTTCGGACGCTGAGAGCTTTAAGACCTCTAAGAGCCTTATCTAGGTTTGAAGGAATGAGGGTAAGAAAATAGTAAATTTATTAATATAAAGTTCTTATTTTTATTTTTTTTATTGGTTGTGCAAAACATTACAAAGCTCTTGACATATCATATTTCATACATTTGATTCAAGCAGATTATGAACTCCCATTTTTACCCCAAATACAGATTGCAGAATCACGTCGGTTACACATCTACATTTTTACATAATGCCCTATTAGTAACTGTTGTATTCTGCTACCTTTCCTATCCTTTACTATCTCCCCGCCCCTCCCCTCCCATCTTCTCTCTCTACCCCATCTACTGTAATTCATTTCTCTCCTTGTTTATTTTCCCATTCCCCTCACAACCTCTTATATGTAATTTTGTATAACAATGAGGATCTCCCTCCATTACCATGCAATTTCCCTTTTCTCTCCCTTTCCCTCCCACCTCATGTATCTGTTTAATGTTAATCTTTTCTTCCTGCTCTTCCTCCCTGCTTTGTTCTTAGTTGCTCTCATTATATCAAAGAAGACATTTGGTATTGTTTTTATAGGGATTGGCTAGCTTCACTAAGCATAATCTGCTCTAATGCCATCCATTTCCCTGCAAATTCCATGATTTTGTCATTTTTTAGTGCTGTATAATACTCCATTGTGTATAAATGCCACATTTTTTTTTATCCATTCATCTATTGAAGGGCATCTGGGTTGGTTCCACAGTCTAGCGATTGTGAATTGTGCTGCTATGAACATCGACGTAGCAGTATCCCTGTAGTACGCTCTTTTAAGGTCTTCAGGGAATAGTCCAAGAAGGGCAATAGTAGGGTCAAATGGTGGTTCCATTCCTAGCTTTCCCAGGAATCTCCATACTGCTTTCCAAATTGGCCGCACCAGTTTGCAGTCCCACCAGCAATGTACAAGAGTACCCTTTTCCCCACATCCTCTCCAGCACTTGTTGTTGTTTGACTTCATAATGGCTGCCAATCTTACTGGAGTGAGATGGTATCTTAGGGTGGTTTTGATTTGCATTTCTCTGACTGCTAGTGATGGTGAGCATTTTTTCATGTACTTGTTGATTGACTGTATGTCCTCCTCTGAGAAGTGTCTGTTCAGGTCTTTGGCCCATTTGTGATTGGGTTATTTGTTTTCTTATTGTTTAATTTTTTGAGTTCTTTGTATACTCTGGATATTAGGGCTCTATCTGAAGTGTGAGGAGTAAAAATTTGTTCCCATGATGTAGGCTCCCTATTTACCTCTCTTATTGTTTCTCTTGCTGAGAAAAAACTTTTCAGTTTAAGTAAGTCCCATTTGTTGATTCTTGTTATTAACTTTTGTGCTATGGGTGTCCTATTAAGGAATTTGGAGCCCGACCCCACAATATGTAGATCGGAGCCAACTTTTTCTTCTATCAGACGTAGAGTCTCTGATTTGATATCTAGCTCCTTGATCCACTTTGAGTTAACTTTTGTGCATGGCGAGAGGAGGGGATTCAGTTTCATTTTGTTGCATATGGATTTCCAGTTTTCCCAACACCATTTGTTGAAGATGCTATCCTTCCTCCATTGCATGCTTTTAGCTCCTTTATCAAATATAAGATAGTTGTAGCTTTGTGGATTAGTCTCTGTGTCCTTTATTCTGTACCATTGGTCCACCCGCCTGTTTTGGTACCAGTACCATGCTGTTTTTGTTACTATTGCTCTGTAATATAGTTTTAAATCCGGTATTGCTATACCACCTGATTCACACTTCCTGCTTAGAATTGCTTTTGCTATTCTGGGTCTTTTATTTTTCCATATGAATTTCATGATTGCTTTATCTATTTGTACAAGAAATGCCATTGGGATTTTGATTGGCATTGCATTAAACCTATAGAGAACTTTTGGTAATATCGCCATTTTGATGATGTTAGTTCTGCCTATCCATGAACAGGGTATATTTTTCCATCTTCTAAGATCTTCTTCTACTTCTCTTTTTAGGGTTTTGTAGTTTTCATTGTATAAGTCCTTCACCTCTTTTGTTAGGTTGATTCCCAAGTATTTTATTTTTTTTGAGGATATTGTGAATGGAGTGTTTTTCCTCATTTCCGTTTCAGAAGTTTTGTCGCTGATATATAGAAATGCCTTTGATTTATGCGTGTTGATTTTATATCCTGCCACTTTGCTGAATTCATTTATTAGTTCTAGTAGTTTCTTTGTAGACCCTTTTGGGTCTGCTAGGTATAGAATCATGTCATCTGCAAATAGTGATAATTTAATTCTTCCTTTCCTATTTTTATGCCTTTAATTTCTTTCGTCTGTCTAATTGCTCTGGCCAGTGTTTCGAGAACTATATTGAATAGAAGTGGTGATAGAGGGCATCCCTGTCTTGTTCCAGATTTTAGAGGGAATGCCTTCAATTTTTCTCCATTCAGAATGATGCTAGCCTGAGGCTTAGCATAGATAGCTTTTACTATGTCGAGGTAAGTTCCTGTTATTCCTAGTTTTTCTAATGTTTTGAACATAAAGGGATGCTGTACTTTGTTGAATGCTTTTTCTGCGTCTATTGAGATGATCATATTGTTCTTATCTTTAAGTCTATTGATGTGGTGAATAACATTTATTGATTTCCGTATATTGAACCATCCTTGCATCCCAGGGATGAATCCTACTTGATCATGGTGCACAATTTTTTTGATGTGCCCTTGTATCCGATTCGCCAGAATTTTATTGAGGATTTTTGCATCTAGGTTCATCAGAGATATTGGTCTGTAGTTTTCTTTCTTTGAGGTGTCTTTGTCTGGTTTAGGAATCAGGGTCATGTTGGCCTCATAGAATGAATTTGGCAGAGCTCCCTCTTTTTCTATTTCCTGAAATAGCTTGAAAAGTATTGGTATTAATTCTTCCTTAAAGGTTTTGTAAAACTCCGCTGTATACCCATCCGGTCCTGGGCTTTTCTTGGTTGGAATTCTTTTGATTGCTTCTTCTATTTCATCTATTGATATTGGTCTGTTTAAGTTGTGAGTATCCTCCTGATTCAGTCTGGGCAAATCATATGACTTAAGGAATTTATCGATGTCTTCACTATCTTCTATTTTATTGGAATATAGGTTTTCAAAGTAATTTCTAATTGTCTTCTGTATTTCTGTAGCGTCTGTTGTGATATTGCCTTTTTCATCCCGTATGTTAGTAATTTGAGTTCTCTCTCTTCTTCTCTTCGTTAGCATGGCTAAGGGTCTGTCGATCTTATTTATTTTTTCAAAGAACCAACTTTTAGTTTTGTTAATTTTTTCAATAGTTTCTTTTGTTTCAATTTCGTTGATTTCCACTCTGATTTTAATTATTTCTTGCCTTCTGCTACATTTGCTGTTGTTTTGCTCTTCCTTTTCTAGGGCTTTGAGATGAAGTGTGAGCTCATTTATTTGTTGGTTTTTCCTTTTTTTGAGGAATGACCTCTAGGCGATGAATTTCCCTCTTAAAACTGCTTTCATTGTGTCCCATAGATTCCGATATGTTGTGTCTGTATTTTCATTTATCTCTAAGAATTTTTTGATTTCCTCCTTTATGTCTTCTGTAACCCATTGATCATTCAGTAACATATTGTTCATTTTCCATGTGATGTAGGATTTTTCCTTCCTTCTTTTATCATTGATTTCCAGTTTCATTCCATTATGATCAGATAAAATGCATGGGATTATCTCCACCTCTGTATATTTACTGAGGGTTGCCCTATGGCATAATATATGGTCTATTTTTGAGAAGGATCCATGTGCTGCTGAGAAAAAAGTATATCCACTTGATGATGGTTGATATATTCTATATATGTCAGTTAAGTCTAGGTTGTTGATTGTGATATTGAGTTCTATAGTTTCTTTATTCAACTTTTGTTTGGAGGATCTGTCAAATGGTGAGAGAGGTGTGTTGAAGTCACCCATAATTATTGTGTGGTGGTCTATTTGATTCTTGAACTTGAGGAGAATTTGTTTTATGAACGTCGCAGCACCATTATTTGGTGCATAAATATTGATAATTGTTATGTCTTGTTGGTGAATGGTTCCTTTTAACAGTATATAATGTCCTTCCTTATCCCTTTTGATTAACTTAGTCTTGAAGTCGATTTTATTCGATATGAGGATGGCCACCCCTGCTTGCTTACGAGGACCGTGTGCGTGGTATATTTTTTCCCAACCTTTCACCTTCAGCCTGTGTATGTCTTTTGCAATCAGATGTGTCTCCTGGAGGCAGCATATTGTTGGATTTGTTTTTTTAATCCATGTTACCAGCCTATGTCGCTTTATTGGAGAGTTTAAGCCATTAACGTTTAGAGTTACTATTGATATATGGTTTGTACTTCCAGCCATGTTTGATTATTTATCTTCCTTTTTTTTTATTTAATTTAGTTTGTTTCTCCATGGTTAGCTTTCCCCCCACCCTCTGATTTTATAGAGGCACTTCCCACTGATGGTTTTGGTTACTGTTTTTCATTTCTTCCTTGTGTAGTGTTTTGCTCAAGATGCTTTGCAATGCTGGTTTTCTGGCTGCAAATTCTTTTAGCTTTTGTTTATCATGAACGATTTTTATTTCGTTGTCGTACCTGAAGCTTAATTTTGCTGGATACAGAATTCTTGGTTGGCATCCATTGTCTTTCAGTGTTTGAAATACGTTGTTCCAGGATCTTCTCGCTTTCAGCGTCTGTGATAAAAAATCCGTTGTTAACCTTATTGGTTTACCCCTGAATGTAATCTGCCTCCTTTCTCTTGTAGCTTTTAATATTTTCTCTTTGTTCTGTATATTGGATATCTTCATAACAATGTGTCTTGGCGTTGGTCTACTGTGATTTTGTGTGCTCGGTGTCCTGTATGCATCTAAAATTTGTATATCCGTTCCCTTTTTTATTTCTGGAAAGTTTTCTGTAATTATTTCATTCAGCAGGCTACTCATTCCCTTGGTTTGAATCTCTGTACCTTCTTCTATCCCGATGACTCGTAGGTTTGGTTTTTTTATGTTATCCCATATCTCTTGGATGTTTCTCTCATGATTTTTAACCAGCCTTTCTGAGTTGGCTAGGCTCTTTTCGAGATGATATATTTTGTCTTCATTATCTGACTTTCTGGCTTCTACTTGCTCCACTCTGTTAGTGATACTCTCAATTGAGTTTTTAATTTGGTTTATCGTTTCCTTCATTTCTAGGATTATTGTTTGATTTTTTAATAATCTCTATCTCCTGATAAAGATGCTTAACTTCTTCTTTTATCTGTTTATGTAATTCATTTTCAAAGTGTTCTTTCACTGTTTGGATTTGCTGTCTCGTATCCTCTTTAAGGTTCCATTCCATCTGTCTAAGGTGTTCCTTGAGTTCTTTATATGACCATTTTTCTACTGACTCTAGGTCCTCCTGAATATTTAGGCTGTCCTTCATTGTTTGTACCCCTTTTCTTCCTTGATTTTTTATGCTGCTCATGTTACTTCTTGTTCTGTTTGACTGCTGAGTTACTGTTTACTCTTATAAATTTATTTGATGCTTGGGAGGAAAGATATTATAAGGGAAGGGAAGAAGTAACTAAAGAGAATGAGAGTAGGCAGGTAGAATTCAAGGAAGGGGGAATAAGAAAATTGAAAAGAAATGGAAAGACAAAGAAACAAAAACAAAACGCACTCAAAAAAGTTAGAAAATAAAGAAAGAAAGAAAAGAAAAAAAATTTTTTACAAAAATAATAATGATAATAAAAATAATGAAAATTAAAATTAAAAAAATTATAATAATAATAAAAAAATTTAAAAAAATTAGAAACATTAAAAAAAGTTAAAGAACAACAACAATAAAAAATTGAAAATGAAAGAAAAAAAAGAAAAAGAAAAAAATGCTAATAATAATAATAATAAATGCAGTCATAGAGTTCGATTAATTTCTCTTCCAGTAGGTGGAGCTGTGCCCACTGGGTCAAGCTTCTCCTCTCACTAAGTGGGAACCAGTCACTGTGTAGCAGCTCTTCCTCACAGACTGGGCGGGTCTCCAATCCTGAGTGCCTAGGGCCTTCTCTTGTGTTTCCTGAAGCCAGGCAGCACTCACCTGTGACGCTCACCACAATACTGGCTACACGCCATGTCTGCTGCTCCTGGGAGCCCTGTTGCGCTGGTTTCAATGCAGTTATCTCCTCCGCCCGTGACGTCAGTTCTCTGCCAGGTGGTATCACATGTAAATGGTGACCGTTCGTTCCCTTTGCCGGGTGACCAATGCAACGGGTGGGTCCTGACTGTCTCTCCCAATCCCCGTTTCAATCCTGTGGCCACTGCCTATGAAGTCTCGGTTGGTTTTTACCTCTGAAAGTTCCCAAGGGCCAACCAGTTATTTCAGCGGGATTTTTAGTGCTGAGTCACGAGAAGCAGGCGAACCGGAGCTTGGATGCAGCCTATCCGGGCTCGGTGTGTGTGTTCTGAGGGGCCAGGACTGTACACTACAGATCCACGTCAGCTCAGCATTGCCTAGTGATCCTGAGCAAACAGCATTTATACAGTTTACAGCTCCCTATGCCCGCGCAGTTGAAGAGGTCAGAGACTTGATCTCTCCCCGCCCACTGCCATGTTAGATCTCCTCAATGATATTCATGTTGCCCTTACAGCTTCCTGGCATAAGCAAGTTCTTGGGATTATACAAACTGCTGCTTCTGTTTCCAGTCCAGATTTCTAGAAATTAAACCCTGCCGCCGTCGCCTTTTCCCCGGGGCCATGCTCAGGGGTGCCGCGCTCGTCCGCAACCGTAGCTGCGCCGCCGACCAGTGCCCAGCACCCAGGGCCCAAGCGGCTGCCCCCGCGGCTCTCCGGCTCCCTCCTCTGAAGCACAGGTCCCCTCGCAGGGGCATGCAGAACGACCCCAGAGCAGGCTCTGCCCGAGGGTGCAGCGGCGAACAGGCGACCCAGGCGCTCAACGCTGCGGTCCAGCCTTTGGAGGACAGAGCTCGGCACGCAGTCCAGCTCCAACCTCTAGGTGAGGCTGCCGGACAATGTAGCCATAGCCATCAAGTCTTAGGGTGGTTTTGATTTGCATTTCTCTGACTGCTAGAGATGGTGATCATTTTTTCATATACTTGTTGATTGATTGTATGTCCTCCTCTGAGAAGTGTCTGTTCAGGTCCTTGGCCCATTTGTTGATTGGGTTATTTGTTTTCTTATTGTTTAATTTTTTGAGTTCTTTGTATACTCTGGATATTAGGGCTCTATCTGAAGTGTGAGGAGTAAAAATTTGTTCCCAGGATGTAGGCTCCTTATTTACCTCTCTCATTGTTTCTTTTGCTGAGAAAAAAAAACTTTTTTGTTTGAGTAAGTCCCATTTGTTGATTCTAGTTATTAACTCTTGTGCTATGATTGTCCTATTGAGGAATTTGGAGCCCGACCCCACAGTATGTAGATCATAGCCAACTTTTTCTTCTATCAGATGCCTCGTAGGGGTGGGCGATGGCTGTGCTCCTCCTCCAATTGGGGTGATCTGTCTATCACGCTGGCGGGCCACTGGGCCCCTTCTCCAGGACGCACAGTCTGCCTACCTTGTGGGCGGCACCTGGGCCCTTCCTCCAATTGGGGTGACGTGTCTACCACGCTGGCGGGCCGCTGGGCCTGTTCTCCTATTTGTTCTGTTTAAATCATTCCCTTTTCTCTTTTTAAAGATTTGATCAAATAATCTTAGATAATAACAGGTTTCTTGCATTATAGATTGTTTCTTGTTTTGTTTTTGTTTTTGTTTTTCAAGTTTCATCAGAAAGGAGCAATCATATAGGAATGGTTATTACCATATGTTTAAGAAAAACCATCAAAGAAATGTTGTAGTGTTGGTGAGAAACACTCTTAGACTTACAAGGGCAGAGAGTAGGATGTCATAAAATCTGGGAAAAAGCACTGAAAGAAGCAGCTTCCCAGTAGGAGCCATGGTTTTTAGAGACAGGAGAAGATATTCTTCACTTATAAAAGTGGATGTAGGAATGATCAGCATCTTAACAGAGCAAATATAAAGGGGGAAAACTCTCCACAGAGGGCAGAAGAATCTACTAATGATAGAAAAGAGAGTTTACTCCCCCAAAGGGCCCTGAAAGACTTAAGATGTGGGGAAGTTCCTAGATGGAAGCATTTGCAGAGGGCTGCCAGATCTGGTTAAAAAACTATGAGAGTGCTGGATAATATTTTAAGTTCCCAGAATTGAGTGTCTTCTATCTCCATGTTCAAATGGCTTACCAAATGCCTTGATAGATGAGAAAGACAATGAAAACACTGTGATGACTAGTTGCTAAGCAAATCACCCTTGCTCTATAGTATATGGGCTGAAAGGTGCACCTAGAAAGCTATTTTCTTCAGAATTTGACACAGAATTTGCTTCCAAAGTTCTGTGATTTTCTAATAATTAGTACTTCTTGATGGATGAAGAAAATGTGGTACTTGTACAAAATGAAGTATAATTCAGCCATAAAATCAATGTAAGTTTATGATTTGTGACTACCAGAATTAAAGTGGAGATTATTATGTTATGCAAAATAAGTCAGGCAGAGAAATACAAGTACTTCATGATATCACTCATACATATAGAGATGTTAGCTTCATGGGAGTTGACAGTAAGAAGGTGGTGACTAGAGGATGGGGAGAGGTCCATCAGTGGGTACTAAGTTACAGGTAGAGAGGAGTAAGACATTCTTGTGAGCTATTGGATAGGACGGTAACTAGATAATCATGATGTACTGTATATTTCAAAAGCAAAAAGAAAGGATTTACAATGTTTTCACCATGAAGAAATGATTAATGTTTGAGGAGATGAATATGTTTAACATCATTTAAACATTACACAATGTGTTCATGTATCAAAATGGCCTGGTAATAAATGTGTAAATTTTTTTGTCTTTACATATCCATTAAACATAATGATGATTAATTTTTTAAAATGATTAAAATGGCATGTTGAATATGTTAAAACATTCCTCCAACTTCAGGCAAGATTTTCTTTTTAAATGCAGATTCCTAAGCCCTAACCTAGACCTACTTAAAAAAAATCTTAAAGAATAAAACCTAGGCATTTTTAATTTTATATCCTCTCTTGCCCTCCAGGGTAATCCTTAAATACAATAAAATTTATAAGCAACTTTCTTGCAATTTTAAAATAAATCCAATCACTTAGTATTTAACTCTATAGATAGTTATAGAATGACATAGGATAAGTATATCTGTGAGAGTTTCACAGAAAAAGAACAGTTGGAGAGAAAGGAGAAAAGATGGAGTCCGTAATCATTCTAATGCTTCATAAACTTGATACCTCATTTTGAGTGAGGGAATATAGGTATTGTTTAAGAGAGGTGGGGAGTTACTAGAAGAAAAACTCAGTACCTAAAAAACAGATGATTTCATTGCATTGTTTAAATATGGCAATAGTGGACCATTCTTGTAACTGGCATAAAGCATCAGAATTAAAACCCATTATCTTCCACTTGTGATAACAGAGCACATGTGACCATCAAGTAAACATTCAAATCACTTTATTTTCCTATTACCCTATCCTCCATATTTCACTTGGATGTCTTTTTATTTATGACATTAGAATCTTTGGCATTATCCAGTTGTGATTTTCTATCTTGGTGTGCCCAAATTCTTGGGAGACTCTATCCTTAATAAGAATCTAAAATGAAATCCAGTTTAATTTATCAGGAGGGTCTTAAAATGATACCCATACTTGGTTGTTTAGCCAGCTAAGCATACTTACTGTCCTTTCTTAAAGTAAGATCACATTAAATGGTAGGTAATTACTAAAAAGTAGAGTTCAGTTGAGTCTGAACTCAAATCTACCTGTATGGAAAAAAAAAATCACATAAATAGTTTAATCATAAAATGTAAATATAGTTTGATCCACAATCCAGATAAACACAACATAAATCTAAAAACCATTTTTAACTCCTAAAATCTAAAGAAAAATGGATCAAATGTTAAAAAAATGCACAACAGATTATTACAACTTAAAAATTTCAAACCTTCTTCAGTTGATTCAACCTATTTCGTTTAGACGTTCTCCATTCATTGTGGAAAAACCTTTTCACTTCGACTTATAAATCTTGATGTGATATTTTACAATGTATTCCAAACACCATTTTCTTTTACGGACAGCATAAATCCTCTAGAACAGGGCTATCTGCCTCCACAATACACTAACCTGAAAACATTAGAAGCAAATTAGGAGTCTTTGCCTTACAAAATTAGACTAATAAACTAATTAACTCACAAATGCTTGTGCAGCTTATAAAAAAATTAAAAGGAGACCAATAAAGTTGTGCATAAGGTTACAGTAATTAAAATATCTTCATTATTTTTGAATAAAAGAATATCCCAGGATATTTACCCTTGAGACACTTGAAGAGATCAATGGTTGTCACTAGGTGAGCCACATGGTCCTTAGGATGTCACTTCCAAAGTATCCAAGATTTGGTGGACATCTGTGCAAAATGAGGTATTAGACAAAACCAGTGACTTTCTTTTTCTTTTTAAAATTTTGTTATAATTAGTTATACAAGAAAGTAGAATGTATTTTGACACATTGTACACAAATAGAGCAAAACTTCTCTTTCATCTGACCAAACATGGGGCAGATCCACACAGGTAGTGTAATCATACATGTATCTAGTGTAATAATGCCCATCTCATTCCACCGTCCTCCCCATCTCCACACCCCCTCCAATCCCCTCCCCTCACTAACCTTAGCACAATCCAAATTTTCTTCATTCGTCCCTACTGCTGTCCTCCTTCCATTATGAATTAGCATCTGCTTATCAGAGAAAACATTCTGCTTTGGTTTTTTTGGATTTGGCTTATATTGCTTAGCATGAATTTCTCTAGCTCCTTTCATTTACTGCCAAATGCCATAATTTCATTTTTTTAAGTCTGAGTATTATTCCATTGTGTATATGTACCATATTTTCTTTATTCATTCATCTGCCGAAGGGCATCTAGGTTGGTTCCATAGTTTAAATATTGTGAATTGACCTGCTATAAACATTGATGTGGCTGCATCACTGGAGTATGCTGATTTTAAGTCCTTTGTGTATAAACTGAGGAATGGAACAGCTGGGTCAAATGGTGGTTCCGTTCCAAGTTTTCTGAGTAATCCCTGTTTTGCTTTCCATAGGGGTTGCACCAATTTGCAGTGCCACCAGCAATGTAAAAGTGTACAAACTGATGAATTTTTATCTGTTTCAAAGAGTCCTGATGGATATACAGACAGGCAAGTGGACAGATGAGCTTTATTGTTATTGTTAAATATTTGGAGGTTTTGCATTATATGTCTTTGAAAAGTGATTTCTTCCTAAAAATGTATTCTTGGTAGGGAATAGCCACAGAAAATCCAGAGATCATGTCAGCAGGATCCTTGTCACAGAGGAATGTGTAGCACATGACATGGGAATTTAGTCAGCATTGAGAAAGTCTTAGAGTAGTTAGAGTCCTTGGGTAAGGAGGTTCAAGAGCAAGAAAGAGATCCTTGGTCCTAGAATGATGAAGATGCTGAGAAGACATAGATGTGCACACCTGAGGATAGAGGGACAGGTGTGAAGATAACAACATGGCACTTTAATGTGGATTTAAGGTGAGGAAATGAGTCAAAAGTTTTTGTTTCTAACAGAGTCATATATCAAAATGAACAAGCTTCAAGGGTAATATATCTTCATAATTTTAAAGGATAGCAATTTAAATATTCAGGTGGTGAATATGTTGGTCTTAGAACCTGCAATGGTGCTAAGCCTGTTGCAAGGAAGATAGATGACTTTCCCTCTCAGCAGAAGTAATTCCGAGATAGAAAAGAGCAAAGCATGCAGAAAAACACGACCTTGAGTTTCCCTTTGTTTTGCTTGCACTGTGGAAAGGAACACAGTCACTACAAGAGAAAGGAGAAATGTCGGATTTGTGGAAGTTGTGGAGAGAGATTTTTAAATTGGACCTCTGTAAAGTTGATTAGGGATAGATACAGCAATGTCAGATCTTCCTTAAAGTAGGAAATTAAGTGGGATTTAGATCCAAATGAACATTGAAAATTTTAATAAGCATTCCTATTTATAGAAACTTAATAGTTATCTGTTGTCACAGTGAATAAATGCATGATATTTGAATGATGCCTAACCCTTATTTCAATACTTATATGAAGAGTTATGGATATTCTGGTGAATTAAGGGTATTCAAAATTTATTAGAAGTTGAAAGGTTATTAAGCGAAAATATTCATTGACACCTTATGTTAAAAGACAAAAGAATAATGCTCTAGTTGAATTAGAACAGGAAGGAAGAGGATAAGAAGAATTTCACCAACTGAGCATCTTCTTTGCCTATAGGGTCCTGCTGTAGCACAAGGCTTTGAGGGACACGTTTCAAAATCTGTATGGAGGCAGAAAGATAGAAACCTTTGGTTAAATGTCATTGAATTATTTCAAAGCAGGGATTAGATCTCCTTAGTTATTTAATGCCCTACATATTTAAAACAGTGTTCTGAATACATTTTAGAGGTATTAGTTGAGAGGAATATTTGTAGAATAAAAGAATGAACTGCAAAATTACCATGAGAGTATGAAGCTAGCTGATAAATTTTGTCACTAAAATCCATTTAATTTGGCATTGCAGAAACTTGTTACTATGAGCTTTTCAAAGCTTCTCAACTATAACAACAATGAAAAATATTATTTTTTTCAGAATGTGCATGCATCATTAATATTTCCTTGGTACTCAAAACAGAAGTGGAAAGCTTTAGAAACTCAGATGGATTCTACCAAGCCTCTGAGGATGTGTTTTCATTAGTGAGATGTCCCTCATAACTCATGATCAAATGTATCAGAGAAGTATTAAGTAATGTTTACTTCATTAATTTAAGACTTTTTGTCTTTTATCTTCATATCAGTGTTATTATTGTTCTCATTTATATACATAAATGTATGAGTCATAAATATTTTGTAGTTCTAATCTCAGTTATAGAGTCTCAGAAATTCTCCTAGAGAATCAATTTATATTCCACCGAAGTATCTTGGTATTCTATTTAACACAAAATGTTTTGTATGACTAAAATATCCAAATACTTTATTTTCACAATGCTATACATACTACTTGAAGAAAAACTGGTTGACTGTTAGTTCAGGTTTCAAAGACTTGATCCAACTTTTCTTTTCATGCAATTAAAGAATTCTTGCAAACAACTAACAGAAGTCAATCCTAGGATTTTTTTCTCTGCCTTGACTGTAAGTACTATAATCTCACACTATCTAATTGCTTATTTTAGTGTAATATAAGTCAATAGGATTTCAGAGGGCAGGCAGAAACCCATAGGCACTTATAAATGTCCAGTGACTTAAATAGATAAATAGCCTGCATTTTCATCATTTATTAGACATTTCATTAATAGTACAGATATTGTGATTCATACTGTTTGAAAACATTATTTCTGATCCTGAGCCATTTAAAGGGACATTTTTTTTCATGTAATTACTTCCAAGGCCTGAACAGTACCAAATTCAAAATTCTGTTTTCTTTGAAAATTTAAATTTATAAGAAGAATTTCCTCCCATTAAAGTTAAATATCTGGGGATGGGGCTGTAGCCAAGTGATAGAGTACTTGGCTAGCATTCCTGAAGCCCTGGGGTTGATCTCCATCATGGCAAATAAAAGAAAACAGAAAGGGGGGGGGGGAGAGAGAGAGAGAGAGAGATCTCCATATTTTAATTTTTTATATCACTAGAATATACAATCATTTAAATTTAATGCTTCTGGAATAATCACCTACATAAACTGTGAAGTAAGATTAATGTACGTGATATTACTCTCAACCATAAATATATGAAATTTTGAGACTCAAAGAAGCAGCAAAGAAATATTGAAAAATATTTGACATAGATGACTTAGAAATGAGTACATAAAAGGTTAAGAAGACTAGGTAAAAGGTGACAAAATTTTCATCTAACTCAGAGGAATTTCAGAATAGCATTCATTAAAATAATCAGATTAAACAAGGATAATTGTACAAATAAGTGACTGAATAAAATTCATTGCTTAACTGAGGCATGTTATGAAAGTTTTATCTGAGTTCTAAGGACTGGAAATAAGCTAGGTAGATTATTTAGCTTTTTTCACTATTTTTTTTTCACTATTTTTACTTAAAGGCAGATTATATAAAAACATATTAAATATTTCCTATGTGTTGATTTTTCTTAAATGATATTATCACGATATAATTTAGAAATAATAAAGATACCTGATTTAAATGTACACTATCCAGAGTTTTAGCTTTTATGTTAAATTGATAAAAACTATTTTTTGTAACAGAAATTTTCCTTAATCCCTTTTGAAATCAACCACCACCCTTATTCCTGGCTCCAGGCAACTATTGTCCTTCTTTCTATCACTCTGTCCTGGCTTCCTTTACTCTAAACTTTTACATAAATGGCCTCATGTTGACTGTGCTCTTTGTTGTGTTTTTATCAACAGTGTTTTTGTGTTTCATCCATGTTGTGTGACTAATTTTTTATTATAAATCATGATTATGTTTTCTGAATATAACAGTTTCTTCATTCATTCACTATTTATTTTCCCTATAAATTCTTGGAAGTTTCATAGTTTTAGTTTTTATATTTTACAAACATGTCCATTTTAAATTATTTGTTGTGTTTTTTATTATATATAAGAAATAGGGTTCATTTTTTCTATGTGCATTTACAATTATTCTGGCATTATTTGATGAAAAGAATTTCTTGTATTCATTAAGTTAATTTAACCTCTGACAAAAATCAATCATTTTGTGTGGCTTGATTTAAGACCTATTATTTCATATTAAATTTATTGTTCCAATAATACTGCATTGTTATGATTACTGAAGTTCTTGAAATCAAGTTAAGTTCCTCAAACTCATAGTTTTTCAAAATTGTTTTACTATATGCCATTTGAATTGTTTTGTGAACTTTGAATCAGCTTATCAAGCTCTATAAAAACAAGCTGCTGGAATTTTAATTAGAATTTTTTTCAATCTATAGAAAAATTTAGAGATAATCAATGTTGCAAAAACATTTGAGTTTTATAATTCATGAACATGGTACATCTCTCTCTTTATTTGGATCTTCCTTCTTTCCTGCCAATACTTAATGATTTTGAGTGAATAATATTAAATATTCATTAATATGCTATATTCAAAGATATAATTTATATGTTTATTGAAATAAAATACATTCAACGAACTTTTCCAGAGCTAGGTACAAGTCATTGAAATTCATATAGAAGAAAAAATACAAAACAGTGAGCTTACCAGGCACTAAAACATGTTACAAAGCACCAATATTTGAATTAGTGTGTTACTGGGTATGTAATGGAAAAGACAAGTGTATAGAACAGAAAGTCAAGAAATAAACTGAAGTAAAAAAGAAAATTAAACGCACTGTAAAGTTATATAGCAAGTCACTAGTGTAAAGAGGAACTTTTAAATAAATTGTCCTGACACAATTGGATGTCTCCTATAAAAAAATTAAATTTTCATCTATTCCTTACTGTACATTTAAGATTAAATTTCAAATGGAGGAGTGATCCAGTGCAGACAATAAAACTTGTAAGTACTTGAAAATATAAAAGAATTCCTTCATACTCCAGGTATGAAGAAAGCTTTCTAAGCCTCCTCAGGAACTGATAAAATAAAGAAAATTTTTGATAAAGTTAACAAGAAAAAACTTGCATAGCAAAAATGAAAGCAATAAGTTCAGTCTCAATTTTACTGTTTAGTGTTATTCACTTACCTTCTATTGCATACTAAATGCTAATGCTCCTATAGATAAAGAACTCAAGAATATAGAGAAAATTGACAAAATGATCATGAATAATTGTTTTGTCAAAAATAATTGAAAAATACCAAATGCTTTTTAAAACTTAAAAACATACCCAACTTTATTTATAATAAGAGGAGTGTAAAATAAAACTGTATTTTTCATTGATTCTCAGCTATCACATTGGCAAAAGTTAAAACAAGTAAGTCTGGATAAACAGACTTTCTCTCATTATTTTGGTTGGGGAATGTTTTTTAAAATATTTATGACATACAATTTGATATTAGCTACCAAAATTACAAGTTCATGCTTTTTAACCCAGTAATCCAACTTCTAGAAATGCATTCTGCAGAACATGTTTCCAACAATATGTATAGGTTAATATGCATGTGTTATCCATCATAGCATTGTGCATAATTGCAAAATGTCAGAATTCATCTAAATGCCCTTGCACAGGAAATTGGATGAACACGGTACATGCACATGATGGAGTACTGCAGCTGCAAAAAATAAGAGGGATATGGAAAAAAAATATTCAGGAATCACCACTCCTGAATAATTCGTGTACCTTTGTTTGGAATGTGAGTCACACTGGGAAGAAAATAAACATCAGAAATATTAAACCAAAAAAACTCCATTATACCCTAAGATATTGAGATCAAGTATTGCCCAAATGAAAGACAGTAGAAAAGCTTTTGAAGATAAAATGAATCTCTCTTTATTACTCTCTCTTTTGTGGGGTGTGTGTGTGTGTGTGTGTGTGTGTCTATGTGTGTGTCCCTTTTATTATGAAGAAGTTATTTTGGTCTAATGAATGATACAACATCCCATAGCTGACCTGAGACATGATAGATGTATGCAGGGCCCTTCTTCCTTTCCCCTATAATTCCAATATCTTACGTTTTTAAAGCACTTTACAGTCTAAGTTCTTTGGCAAATATCATCTTATTCAATCCCATTTTATTTTAAGTTACTTTAGTACATTGAACTTTTACATGAGAAGCCACCCTGCTCCAACCTTACTGGCTATCCCCACCCCGCATCAACCACAAACACAACTTATTAATTCTTTGCTTCTGTCACTGATCGGAAGTATAATAGCAGACTAGATGGTAAATTCTGTATTTTTTATATGGTACTATACTTTAGTACAGTATACTATACTATACTTAGCGTAGTAACCTAAATATTGTATACTTAGTCAGTTTTATAGTTCATGTACTATGGTGTGATTGCAAGAGCTGATTTTCTTTTGAGAAGAAAGTATGTATCCCAGTAAATATTGTTTAATGTTTCTCACTTACCTTCTCTTGTATACTGAATTTCCTCAGCCCCCTGGTCTAGTAATTTCTGTATTTACACATTACTTTTGTTATTTACTTTCTAAAACTTTTTTATTGATACAAGTTTTAATTTTTCCAAGATTTCTTCTCCCCAACATTCTACCTGACCTGAATTATTCCTTCCTAGCAGACAGAGGTATGGTGTGACAACGAGATATTAAAATTCCAGCTAGAGCTCATGTTTAGGAATTTTGAAGAGGAGAATCTTTTGATTACACATATTGTAGAATGTCACAAGTGAATTTTGTGAGAACCTATATACTGTCCACGAAGCTGAACAAGATTCTAGATAGCCATGGATGAAAAAAAATCTTTCCTTGCAGGGGTATTTATGTAATCTAATTTCTGTTTCCCTTTACATGCAGCAGAAAAGACTTCAAAGTCCATTAAACATTAGATAGCCACATGACCAAAACTGCTGGAAGGTTTGTTTAAATCAAATATTAAATAAGCAAATGAAAATATCAGAAAAAATCATGAAAGAAAATAAAGCTGGAAGTGCAGGACACACACAAACTTACTTTAAGGCAGAGATGCAATAGTATTTAAGCTCCTACATGTATTAGAATTCAGCAGAGAAATAGAAATAACAGGGCACATACAGAGATAGATAAGAAGAGATTATTATAGATAAGATTATTATAGATAAGAGATTATTAAAAGAATTGACTCAGTGATTCTGGAGGCTCAGAAGTCTCAGGGTATGCCACCTGCAAGCTGGAAAACCAGGAAAGCTGGTGGTATAATTCAGCCTGAGTCTGAAGGACTGAGCAGTAATGGGGTCGGGGGAGGGGAGCAGTGAAGAATGTCCCAGAGTCCACAGGTCCATGTACTGGGAGGCCAGAAGCAGATGAAAGTCCCAGTTCAAGAAGAGAAAGGGAAGGGCAGGGAGAGGAAAGAGAAATAATTAGCTCTTCTGCTTTTTTGCTGTACTTAGGTTTTCAGTAAATAGGAAGATGCCCACCCACCCAAGAGGGAGGATGTTCTCTGCTTAGTTACTGATAGAAACACTAATCTTTTCCAGAAACATGACTGTTATTTGAATGTGTCCCTTGGGTAATTAATTCAGGCATTGCCAATGAGACAGAGTCAGGAAGTGGGTCCCTTTGAGAAGTGATTAGGCTGTGAGGGTTCCTGCCTCATGAGTGGAATTAAGGCCTTTATTAAAGGGTCTCCACGCAGCCTTTGTCCAACGTACTATTGCACTTTGCTGCCACATGAGGACATGATGGTTAGACACTCCTGAGGCTGTAGCCAAGATAACCAAGTCAGCTGGTGACTTGATCTTGGACTTCTCAGCATTCAGAACAGTAAGAAATACATTTTTTTTTTTTACTTTTATAAATTTGCCACTCTGTTGTATTTTTTTAATATTTATTTTTTTTAGTTGTAGTTGGACACAATACACTTTATTTTATTTATTTATTTTTATGTGGTGCTGAGGATCAAACCCAGGGCCTCGCATGTGCTAGACGAGTGTTATACTGCTGAGCCACAATCCTAGCCCCCAGTCTGTGGTATTATGTTACAGCAACACACACAGAATAAGACAAATCTGCTCATAGACATTCTTAGAAATAATCTCACTCTGGAAACTCTCAGAAATAGATATCCTACCAGGTATCTAGATATCCATTAGCCTAGTCAAGCTGACACGTGAAATTAACCATCACATTTCCATGTCAGCTTAACAGGATGATTTGCTACATCAAAGTAATCGAGTTTTCATGTGTTAATGATAGATAATCCCAATATTTTTTAAGCACCTACAAAGTTCAGAACCATATTTGATATTTTGAAAGTAAAAAAAATCATTACATGCAATTATGGGCAATGTGTTCTAAAAGAGTACAGAAAAGTTATTATTTAAATTGAAGTGAAAGTAACAAATGATGAAAAATTATTTAGAGAATATAAAGCATTGTTGATCTTTCAAAGAAAAACATTAAGCTTCTTCTTTTTTTTTAATACTGAAGGGTCATCATGCACAAAAAGGTTTAGTTTTGCATGTTGGCTGTGATGATAATAAAATTAGTATTGTCACAATTGTTGATATGTTTTTATCTATATTAGGAGGGTAATTTAGTTTCAGGGCCAAAAAAAAAAAATTAAAAAGCTTAACCTGAACAATTGTTTGGTGTGTGCACTGTAAGCAGTTTGCAGTATATTCAAGTTGGGGATAGGGTAGGATAAGTTCAGATTTGAGAATGTGATGTTCTCCCGGAGGTTAAGAATTGAGTTGATATAGTGAATTGTGTAAATATAAAACAACTGAAGAAACCTGTCACATTGTATAGTGGTACTTTTTAAATATACAGGATAAAGTTTCTAAAATTTTAATGAGAGGAAGGCAATTGAATTTTCCTGCTTTTCAATGCTCACTGTGGAGGAAAGGGTACTGACAAAATACCCTTAAGCTAAGCTCAGGAGCAGACAGCCACACAACCACTCCTTCTGCTCCCATAAGACTAGCCAGAGAGTGAGAGAACACTGTGGGGCTGTGTCCATGGAGAGAAGTAATGAGCTTGCTGATGAGGAGTATCCAGCATTTCTCCTACATTTTGTTAATTTTTTACACTCTAAGTCTCTCTTAGGTGAGAAAAAGCCAGAAATATCATGTACTCAAACTCTCTTAAAATGAAAACATAGATGTATGACTTCAGTTTTCAAATATGAAATTCTCAGATTCAGAAATATTTGTTTGGGTGATACTCATAATCTTCTGAAACATTTGGTGGCAGAGACCCGTGTAGGCTCTCTCTCATCCAGGGAGGATGAGAGAACACAGAACCGGATATATGAGACTGTGGCTGTGGAGTCAATAATCAAGACCTCCAGAGACCAAGCAGGAAGCAGGTCTGATTTATTGCACAGTTACCATGTATATATATATATATATATATATATATAACCATGTGTAATATATATATATATCTATATATACCATATATATATATATATATGTTATATATATATATATATATATATATATATATATATACCATATATATATATATGTTACCATGTGTGTATATATATATATATATATATATATATATATATATATATATATTCAGGCAGTAGCTAAGCAGATTATAGGCAGCCACCAATGCAATTTCTGGCCAACTGTCTTTGCAGCAACCAATGGAGGAGCGGGCCATGGAGCAAGCGAAGGGACTGCAACACATGACCTCACGCCTAGGACTGGGCCTATGGGGTAAGTGGTTTGCCACTCATGCATAGCACGGGGGAGTGGTTTGCCACTCAGACACCCTTAACGTATGCCATGTATGCAGTACTACATGCACTTGTCCCCACAAAGACTGTGGCCTATTTTAGTGGTAGTGGAAAACAGGAAAGATGACGGTGCCCATGGGTGAAGCCCATCTTGATGTGATTGTGCATATGATCCACCACCAGACTTTGGCTCCCAGAATCATAGAAATTCGGCAACCTCTTTAGTAGGAATCTTCTTTTCAAGATATAATTTTTGCAGGTAGCACTAACAAACAGACCATGGGTCTGGATTCAGAGATATATCTCTTATTAGTATTACATCTATATCACCTTTGGTTAGTTATGTGTTTCTGCCACAAGCTCTGAGAACACACATAGAGGAAACAAGAAAAGGGGTATCTTCTAGATATGGTTATGATCATGGACCACAACCACATGTAAATACCAACTTCTATGCTAGGTTCTAGTGACAAAAGAGATGAACCTAAAATAGGAACAGATCACCGCCTTCCAGTGATCTAAAATGGTGCTTAGAGAACAAAAAGTAGCAGCCAAAGAAAGAAATAATATAACACTTCCACCCCTCACCACATCCCTCACACTGCCTTCACCAGATGTCTGTCAGTGTCGCCTAAATAAAGACTCTCTTTTCCAATATTATAGTTCATTTTCCCTCCACCAAAGCAACTCTCTTTTCCAGAGAGCTGGATATGAATTGTAAGCTGTGTCTTGTCTTCCATTTCCCCTCTTTCGCCTTACCTTGTATGCTGCTCTTGGCTACACACTAGCCACATCCAAGTAGCCCTTTACAGGACCCATACCTCCTGAAGTATGGCTCTGCTGCTGTTTTCTAAAGGACGCCAGATCATATTCTTGGCTTATTGGTCCAAGTAATGTTTCCAGTCATTCATTGAGGCTTTGCAAATACATGCATGTGTTTGACTCTCAACAATTGTTAGTTTAGTATTATTCTTTATGCTTTCTTGAAAATAGTTGGCAGTGGTGATTAACAATAAATTATGCCCAGAATATTCTTAATGAGAGTAGGATGTATTTACCCCATATAACTCAAGGAATAGTGCCAGCTGTGGATGGTAGAATTGTGGAGATGGTTACTGGAGATAATTGTTGATCCTAGAACTGCAATTCATTTAAAGACCCAAACCTGAGGAAATTTCTGGCAGATAAATAATCTGCTTTATCATTGGTATTGGCTTATGTCTCCTGGCTTTACACCTGTAGTATAGATTGAAAGCTACCTCTAGTTCTGGGGAATTACAGAAATAACCAATTTGGATGTCATTAAAGTAGATAAAATGCCCAGGTGATTGTAAAGAACACAAATACACAGTGAAAGAAAGGTTTGTATGTCCAAAATGAGTGCTATAAAATGTATTTATGACATATCTTTCCTAATAATAATGTAAAGATAGTTTGCAAAATACACAATTGAGAGATTCATTTGAATTTTTTCATCATGCATTTTCCCCCTCCGTGGCATTCTCTATCAAGGAAGCTGAGTTGAGAGACAAAGTATGTTCACATACTTTTATCTATATAGTATATACATAGCTTTGTCAGGTAAGCATTATGTTAATATTCTCATTTTATGAAAACAGATTTGATTCTCTCGTCTATTAATTATCCTGATGAATAGAAAAAAATTAGGTTGTAATGAACAGTGGTTCAGAAGTCTGTCTCTGACTGCAAATCTGCAGTCATTCCTCTCTGTGCACAGTTTTAGTAAAATCACATTAAATTCCATGAAGGACTTGTAAGAAGTAATAATGATGTGCTGGAAAATTTTCATGCATTTTAAATAGAAATAACCTCTTAGAACCCTACGGCATATAGAAATTTGCATTTTCAAAGAAAATTATTTTTGTTTCCTATGAATTGATTGCCAACTGATCCATAAATTTCAAAATAAAACATGAAATTAAAGCACTCAAAACGAGTGCCTGGAATTTACATCATTTCCCTCATGGAATTAAAGTGAAAGCACTTGGTAATTTTGCTTGGTCTAAGGGCCTTAGGAAAATTGACTTTCAGTGTTGATGAAATAATATTTTAAATGACAAACATTGGCAGGAAGACAATTTACTCTGTTGATAACATTGAGGAAGGCATTTTTCAGCTTCAGATTTAGTCAGAAATCTCTGGAAGGATGCAATTTACAAAATGATTGCTCTGTGACTTTGCAAAATGACATTAACCTCTGATGACTCCGAATGCCAACATCTTAGACAATAATTCCCATGGTTTAAAAAGTCACAATAGAATTGAATGTCAATTGTACACTGGATTAAATGAAGGAAAGCTTGCTTTAAAATTCTAAATTCTATCAAAAAATAATAAAACTCCCAGAAAAGTACTCATGCTCAGGAAAATGTACCATATGTTCTCTAAAACACAGGCTAAAACAAGTACATTAAGAAAGCAATTCAAATGCTATCCTGTGGTGCCGAATTATGAGTTCACATATGGCATTCCTCACCTGTAACATTTTTATTTTACTTGGTTTCTTTCATAAAATTAAGTTATTTAGTTATTGTTTTGGTGGTTTACTAAAGATAACAAGGACAATAAAAATATAATAATGCTTTCACAAAAGAAGTATTAGTTATGTTCAAGTTCAGTGTTGGATCAGATCAGTTTTATAAACATATAATCTCTAAAAACCTATTTTTTGCCATTGTTAAAATATTAAGCAGATTGATAGAAGTAAAAAAAAAATTGTAGGAGAAATAATGAAGTAAGAAAATAATAACTAGCATCATGTCTCTATAGTATATGTGGTTATAGAATAATTTTCCATTGATAACCACACATTTATTTATAATTATTGTTTGGGTTTTTTTGGCAAAATATCAAATAGGGTTTTGAAGATCATATTGAAATTAAGTAATGTAGTACATTGGTTAAATTTGTGGACTATAAAATGAGGAATAAATAGCAAATACTGGCTCTGACTTATACCTTTAGAATGCCCACAAACTATTTAACTTTCATCATGAAAATTGATATTTCTTCACTTTTTTAGAATATCTTGTGTCAAGAAACAACCAAAGGGCTTATCATATAGTGTAGATTGGATTGGTATCCAGAAATGTCAGTGAGAAGATGAGAAGACAGTTGCCAAATAGGTTTAGGACTGAGAAAATTTACACCCCTCCCAGCCACACACACACATACCAGGAATAAAGTAACTTGACAGTGGACTGTGGGGAATTCTCAGTCTTTTTTCCTCGAAAAGATGTTCAGTGTCTACAAAAAGAATATATCTAACACAAGTAAAAAAAAAAAAAAAAAAAAAAAAAAAACTAATGAAGCTAGAGAGACAAGTCAGTTTTCACAAAGTGCAAAAAGATTTTGCACTTGAATGTCTAGAGCAACTTGAGAAATCATCCAGGGAAGATATGTTGGTGTCAAGCACAACTCAGATAAAAGATGAGATTAGCTTGAATTGATTGCATTTTCAATGTTGTAGAATGTATCTTTCCTGGTAAATAATCCAATTCAAAAAGATTTATTCAAGAAACACTAATGAATAAAACTAGAATCGTGTCTTACTACTTTTGATCACGACTATCCAAATTTAGAATAAAGTACTATGAGGGACAGAGTTGTTTCACTAGGATGTAGTTGCTAATCTAAAATCTATAAAGAAAAGAGTGCATGAAAAAAAAAAAGCTTTAGACACTTAAGACATATTTGCATCCATCAACATGAAATTGTGCTTAACTTGATAATGATACACTCCAACAGTCTAAGAAATAATTTTAGGCTTTGTTGAGATATAATTTGACATAAATAAACTGCCAAAGTTGAATAGTGCAATTTGGTAAGTTTTTATGTAGGTATGCCCATGAAATTTTCATTAAAATTAAAATGATAGACCATATTCATCATCCACTGATAGCTTCCTCATACCTACTTATAATCTCTCTTTCTCCACAGGCCTCTACTCTACATCCTGAGCTTCTTGTCACTAAATTGGCTTGTATGTTTTGGAATTTTCTACAAATGTATCTGAATTACATATTATTTTAATTGGCTTTTTAAAATCAGGATAAATTTTGGAATCATCCATAATTTTCATTGTTTCTTTATTGATGAGCATTTTTCCATTGTATTATCCTAACAATTTTTTAACCATTCTCCTGCTGATAGCTATTTGGGATGCTTCAAGTTTGGGGCAAAACAAACAAACAAACAAACAAAAAACTGTATGAGGTAGTAAGAACTAAGGTTAAAAAAGAAAAAAAAAAAACCTTCAGTGTGAGGTTTTATGTTAATCTGGCAGGGAGTTTGACTGTGTTTAATGGTTGTTCTAATTACGGTTGCCTCAAGATTCAAACTCTTGATATATATATATATATATATATATATATATATATATATATATATATATATATATTTTTTTTTTTTTTTTTTTTTTTTTTTCCTGGTACAGGGCAATGAATCCAGGGACGCTCAACTACTGAACCACATCTCCAGCCCTTTTTTGTATTTTATTTAGAGACAGGGTCTTGCCGAGTTATGTAGGGCCTTGCTAAATTGCTGAGGTTGGCTTTGAACTCACCATCCTCCTGCCTCAGTCTCCTGAGTTGCTGGGATTACAGTCATGTGACACCATGCCTGGCCAAATTTGGTACCATTTTTTATTCTTTTCCTGCTATCAGTTTTCCTTGAGAACTCCTTCTTAATCAGAGCCCATTGTATGTGGCTGTTCATATTGTATTATAATGTTTTTTCTTAGAATGATATTGATGTCGTGGTAAAATGTGAAAGGAGGAAAATCTTCCTCTAAGTTTATGATTAAAATCTCAGCTGTTATGGTCCTGTGCCCTAGACTGGCACCTTTGTAAGCACCTTCTAGCTTCCTTAGGTGACAGATGCAATAGAGGGGTTTGACATTGCATGGTTATCCTCCCCAAAGGTCTAATAAGGTTCTGGCAAAGCCTTCTCCCCTGAAAAACATTTATCTGTTATGGAAAATTCTTTAGTCATAAGCCAAAATTATTTTTTCCTACCCCAATCTTGCACAGGAAGCATGAAGATTTTTCTCGCCATTCCATGCTGAGAATCTCTGGACTTTCTATAGATAAAAGCTTTCAGCCTCTAGAAATTCTTCCAAATTGTCATTTAAGTGTTCCAGGTTTTGGCTCCAGTGACTTTTGGTGAAGGTAGTTGATTTCAGACATATTTCTCTGTACTCACCTGTCTCTTCAAGTTGGGCAGTGGCAGTTTGCCCCGTGACTTCAGTTCTCTAGGGTTCTAAGAAAAGTTGTTGCATTTCAGTGTAGTTAGTTTTTTTCTTGTTCTGAGTGTGGAGCTGACAACTTACAAGCCCTTACATATCAAAGCTGTAACCAGAAGTCTGTTGAACTTCTCAGAAATTGCCAAAGTATTGTAAAAGTGGTTATAATATCTTATATTTTCATCACCAGTATCTAAGATTACACTTCCTCTGTATGGCATAGGAATAAATGGGATAACCAATCATTTTGTTCAATTTTAGACATTCTAATAGGTGTATAATATAATAGTGTCTTATAGTTTACAGTTATTTAATATTTCCCTTTTCAGGAATTTTCTTGGACCTATCCTACCATGTAAGTTATTTTCCTTAATAGTTTAGTATAGATTACATTGAAATACCATTAACTAGTGATTCATAGAATATTTGAGATATTATTTGACCCTTTGTTAGTTTGACCTTTGTTGCTTTTTTTTTTTCCACCCAAAATAAATGTCATTTCTCCAGTAATATTCTGAGTTCCTCAGGAAAAGTATTATTATATTTTTCTTTTTGCCAGTCCTTTCTATAACATAAGCCAAAAATAAACTAGTGTTTATTTAATAAATACTGCATATAACTATTTGAATGGAATATGTTCTAGATTGTAATTAAGAAATCTTGTTTTTCTTCTTTGGGAGAAAATGCTATACCACCAGCAAAAGCAAATTCTATCTTAGTGAGCATTCTTTTAACTTGAAAAGAATGATTAATATAGTGTTATTATTGTGATTCCTACATATCTTTATTTTGTTAATCTGTGGCTAAGCAATAATTATGTCAGTTTGACTGAGTTGATAGAATAGGAACATGAGAAACTTTTAGGACTTAGTTATAAAAAGAAATTAAGAGGGAGGCATACCAATTCACCCCTGTATTCTGTAAAGTCTTATTCATGATTTTAACTAAGCAGAGGTCATCCTGTTTGGAACAAACAGGTTATGAATGCCTTAAGGCATTCATAAAATACATTTTAAAAATCATAAAGCTAGACTAACAGAAATATAATATATAATACATATAATATAATATATAATATAATATAACAGAAATATATTCACTGTTTTATTTATACTTGCTTTTCAGTGTAATGATTGAAATAATAAACACCATTGGTAAGATTACTTTTGGAAATAGATGTAATAAGTTTTCCTTTAAGCTAAATTTATTATATTTATACAGAGAAATTAAAAAACAAATTGATAAAAGGTATAATAATGGTAGTCTTCATTTCTTCCTTCACTCAAAAAAATGAAGTGAGATAATAAACTTATAAGATTTGTTGAATTAACTCCATAATAAGTCACATAATTTTTAGAATAAAAATGCTATGCTTTATCAGTATTATATTTTTTAAAGTCTCAAGAAAAGTTTGATAATCATCATATAACACACTTCTCTGAAATAATAACAAGCAATAGTTAACCAATATTGAATATTCATCATGTGCCAGGCACTGTGTAAATATATATGTTTATATGTTATATATAATATACATTTATAATTATATATTTATATAATTATATATAGTATATATATATTACATATATATATTCTTAATTGTGAAGCAACCATATGAACTAACTACTATTACTGCCTCACTTTTATAGAAAACTCCTATGCTATTCCTTCCTCCTGAGCTTAAAGATAGAGGACATGCAGATATACTCCTTATTGTATAATTGTCTTTTATCTTCTGTATAATCAAAACAAACAGTGAAAACAGAACACAGTTTCAATATACTTCAAACCTACTGCCTATATCACATAATCAAAAATTACAAACTGATTTTCCCCAAAATGCTCAAATAGTAAACACAAAACATAAGGTTTACATTTTTGTCAGCTTGATTCTGTGAAATTAAATCCATCCACAATAGACAAATCAGCATAAACAGTTCTTCTTGCCTGAGGGTGGAGAGGTAATGTATAATGGACAGTCACTAATAAAAGTCAAAATACTTTCTCCTGTATGATTTATAAACTATGATGCACCTGCCTTAAAGGGAAGTATCTCACCACTTGAAGTCTCCCAGACTGTGATCTGTGTGAAAATAAACTTAAATTTTTCTTTATCTGATTTGATTTTAATATCAGGCATAGTCAATGAAAAAAGAGTAAGCACCTTTTCCTTAATATCTAGCTCATTTATACAATCCTGATTGAGCAACATATTGCATTCTTGATTCCATAAGAACAAAGAAATGAACCTAGATATTCTTTAAGGAATATTATGAGGATGACTTGGAAATACTTGAAATTATTGGAAAAGATAAAGATAATAGAAAATATATATCTTAGAGAAGCAAAAAAAATAGAAATTATGCAAACACTATTATAAATAAAAGATACCACATATGATAAAATGAAGGAATCCAGATACTGTTGACTTCAGTGGAGAAACCATATAAAACAGACGATCATCAATTTCTTAAAGTCCTAAAAGTACAATTTAGTGTTTTGAACTGAGTGTTCCATTAAAAATATTGACATGCTGTAAGAAATCAGACACATACTCAAAAGTTACTCAGCAAGACAAATTTACTTTTACAAAAGTTGTGCTACCAAAAAGTTTGGCAAGTAAGTACAGTGGGAAGGAAGTCTTCCCAGGTTTTTTCCCTAACGTAGTACTGTTTCTTGCTCTGATAGGAGGAGTTCAGGGTTATAGTCTACATAATTGACTAATTTGAAAACGGGGAAAACAAGAGGAAGGGCTGTAGTTATGACTGGATCACTTACTATACTACAGCCATTATGATTGGAAGACTGAGGACAAAGGGAGGTATGATGGGGATCTCAAAATGATGACATTTCAACCACATGGTTTAGATTACAGCAAACACCTTTTTTGTTACAAATAAGGAAAATCGGACTATAGATTTAACTGTGACAGAAAAGAGAACATTAATCTTGCAATACCTATCTTCAAAAAATAATTTTAAAAGTTAAAAAAACAAAGTATTTTCTCTCCAGCACTATGTTAATTCTCTATGATAAAGCATCTTACCACACTAGACAAAGTATAGCGAACACTTTTTTGCATGTTTGGTATTATAAGAAATTGAGTGAAATCATCAGGGTTGTGAAAAGAAAAGAAAAGAAAAAGCTGTGACTTCTCTTGGAGGTCATTTTTAGCCTGTATTAAAATAGTGGCTTCAGAACATAAAAATGGAAAGAAAAAAAATTTAGTAACAGGAAGAAACAATGAACATGTAGAAACATTTTCTGACTCAGCCAAAGTCATGTTTTGCTTTGAACTACTTAAAAACAAAAAATCTCACCTACTCTTTTAGCCCATTAGTGTTAGAGTCTGTAAACAAGTCTGGATGGTGCCTGGCAAAATGCCAGAGGGAGTGGTTTGTGAAGTAACGCCAACAAGCCATTAAGTGTGGAGATTTCTTATTGGTTGACTGATGTATCTAGTTTATGCTAATTAGATAAGCTGTGTGGAATGTATAAATACTGCTCCTGTCCTGCAATAAACGGCTTCCACTCCTGCTGTATCAAGTACACAAGTTATTCGTCACCCCCCGGTTATTTTGCCCAGCCAGCCGGGCTGCGGCACATTAGTGTGATATATCTAAGTATACTTTTTTCTTTGCATTAATCCTGCTTTGATTTTATAGAACTTCTGATTCTTTGTCCCAATACCTTTAATCATCTCTGAAAATTTTGCAGCTGTTATCTTTTCAACTGTTTTTTTATGTATTCTCTCTCTCCTCTGCTTTTAGCTTTCAACTGTATTTATATTAGAATCTCTCACTACATCACATCTCTTACATTATTTATTGTCTGTAATTTCCATTTATTTTTCTCTCTCTGCTTAGGCCTGGATATTTTTCCTTTCTTGCCTACTTTCCAAATCATTAGTTGTCTTCTTACATGTGTTGAATCTTTTAAACCAATTATTTGAGTCATTAACATCAGTTATTTTAACTTATTTAATTTTTATTTTGAACATTTTCAGGTTTCCAAATCTCTGCTACTCACTCTTGTCTTTTTATTCCTTGAAAAAATTAACCAAAGGTTTTAAAACCCATATCTCAAAATGTCTATATCTCATTGGCTGTATGTTGTTTTTCTAAGATGATCTATTTCAAATATAATTAATCCCCTAAACACCTGCTTATTTGTTATGATGATATACATAAATATGGAGAAACTATTTGAAACTCAGAGAGGAATTGCTTTTACTCCTGGAAGATCTGAGTATGTCTATCAATACCACAGCAATAAAGGAATCAGGAATTTCTTTGATTCAAATATTGGTAACAATCTTAGTGAACACCAGTATAATTTCTGTGACATTTCACTCTTAGACAGTAGTTCTTTGGCCGTTCAGTGGAAATCATGGGTACTTATCAGGACCCTTCCTAGGTGCAGAGTCCTATATTCCATTTAAATCTTCAAACCTGTAAATCTATCAAAATATTTGTAAAAATTCTTAAGTCTCAATTTCCATGTTCATGCCTGACAGATGCATGTATTTTGCTTTTATTTTCCGATTATTTCTCAATATGAAAGATGGTCCAAAACCTTTCATTTCAGTAGTGAAAGTGAGACTTATAATTTCCCCATATTTAATATTGTTTGTTTGATATTTTTATCTTATTTGTAATATATCTTTTCCAAAAGAATAAAAACTAATAAAGTCAGGGATTTTGTACTATTTAGTCCATTACTTAAGATTTGTGGTCAGGCTTCTTTTTATTGTTCTTACCCTCATCCTGATGGACAGATTTCAAGCTATGCTCTTTCCCACCCATATTGAAGGCAAATTTCCCTATGTACTTGTTTTGACCAATAAAAAGTGAACCTAAATGAAATGGTCGATTTCCAGATGGAAATGTTATGGATCTGAATGTCCCACTCCTGGTTCTCTTTTCCTATGATAATTAATAACAAATATTAAATGGTGTTGCTTTGGTTTACAGAGGGCTACACATGGCTCAGGGACTCAATTATAATACATGTTGAAAGACACACAACATGAGCAAAAATCAGTCCTTCTTGTAGCTTGTTAATATTTTGAAATTAGTGGTTATCATTGCATAATTATTCCTGATGAGCATATACCCAGTATCTAATAAGGTGCTAGATCTTTAAATGGTTTTATCAATTTTCCAGAATGACTGAGTCAATAAACGAATGATTTCATTTAGCACTTTTTATGAACTATGCAGGGCACTCTGCATTTTACACATATTATTACATAAAATCATCTGAAATATCCTCCAAAATACATATTAATTATATTTTTCCTGCAAAAAAACTCTGAAAACAAGTATCTAAGAAAAAATTTTTGAATAGCATGGGGTATTAGTAGAATATCCAAAATTCAGAACCAGTTCCATTATTTGAAAATGAAAGTGCTATTAAACATTAATCTGTAACAGAAACTGAATCAATATTAAGTGCTTTGTCAAAAAAAATTTATTTTATACTGTTTAAAGTATAAAATGTATAAAAGGACATATTTTCCATTGATCATCTCCAAGAGTACATCACAGAAAGCAAGATAACAACACTCTAGTCATTCAAGAAGGAAAGCCCATAAAGTTAAGCACATGGGAGTAGGTACTAGGAAGGACATCACATTTTAGATACGGAGTCATGGAATTTCTCCTCCTGGTGACACATAGGGTCTAGATGTCCTTTAGACTCCTGTCATAAGAACTATCCCAGCTATCAGTAAGCACATCCATTTTTGGCTTAATGAAATTTGCAAAATGGCATAGAATCCCCTTGCCTTTACCTTTATTGGCTGAAGAAATGGTCCATAATAGCAAAACAATTTTGTAATATAAACTCCAACATTTATCCCTTAAACACTGATAATGCCCAAATGGGAGCTATATCTTAAATGAGGTTTTGGTTTGACCAGAGTCAGACTATTTAAAAATTTAGGCATGGGGAGTATTCAATGCAAAGTAAATTTCTGTCAAAATTTATTGGTATATTAAAGGCATATTAAAGGCTCAATCTGCTTTAATATTTGTTTTCATAAAAAAGTGCAGATTATTAGAATTATATAGAATGCTAGTTCTATTTTTATTGTTATTTTATTCTAATGAATGTCAATTCTGGTTCAGTTCAAAGCTCTTAAATCTCTGCAGCAAAAAATAAAGTTATTTTAATATCTTTCTAATATTTCTTCAAAAAACTCATAATGTTTGTACCTATTTTCATATTTTCTGTAAGTAAATGGTATTTTTATGATATTTGCCTGAAGTGATATTCATTCTCAAAGGAATCTTGAAAGAGAGAATGTGAAAATACTAAATTCTGTCATCAATATGTGCTTAAAATAAATTTTTGGCTATACAAGTGCAGAATATTACTATTGGATACTCCTACTCAATTTTTCATTTAGTATCTTTTGGACTATACTGACTGAAACTGAAACCTTCGTTAGATGAAAGGGTGTACTCATGTGTGTGTGCATAAATAGGCATATGTAAGTGAAAGCTTAACATGTTGAGGTTATGGAGGTTTAAATGAAATGCCTCATAATGGATGCAATTTAGTCCTAGGTAGTCCTCAGTGTTTTGCGAGATGCTGGGATGTATTGAGGTATGGTTCGATTTGGCAGTACAACACATGTAGGAATCATCAGATAGTGTCATTATAGACTATTCCATGTGGGAAACCTAATCTTTAGGTCCTTCTCAAATTATGAAAAAAAGTAATACCAAAAGGTGTGAAAGTTAAAGATGATTCCAAGAAGTGAAATCTAACATGAAATATAATACAATGATAGAACTTAAAAAACAATCCTGGAGAAACATTTTTTTGTTAAAGAGAAAATATTAAGAGTCAGTAATAATTATACCTTGTTTGGAAGAAAAGGGATGGATTTTTAAGTGCAGTGAAGAATTCATGAAGATGAGGACTTGACTGCAGGACTATATGGTACATTTAAATAATATTCTAAAGGTATCAAATATTATAGCAAGAACTGGACTTCCTTCTATTTAAATGAGAAAAGTCATTGCAGGTTTTTTTTTTTAATTTTTAATTTGTATGGCAGCATCAAAAATCTTTGGATAAATTTAAGTAAGGCCACCATTGAAACCATCATCTCAGGACACTGCCACCTCCATCTTGGGGCACCACCCAGGGCCTGGAAATCCATCATCAAGTTGCCTGCAGGTTTGGTTACACTTGAGGTCTGCCTGCCAGATAGGATAATAGCCACCATCTTGCTGCTTCTTCACATGGCCACTCCTTTATTTGAGCGGATCCTTGGTAGTCTTTCTAATTACAAATTAAAACCACATTGAGATCTTGACTGCAGCATGATGAAACCTGTGGAAACTGAAACCCAGATATGTGAGTTTTCAGCTAGGACTGTGTGGACAGTCCTAGCAATCATTTGGAAAGTCAGAAATTGGGAGCATTTCACCCTGGGAGAACACAGGTTAGAGAGGCTGGAGAGAGCCAAGCTCTCCCCAGCTCTGTGAGTCCTGAAGTGTGCAGGCATGAATGAGGCTGGCTGTAGCGGGTTGGAAGGTTGGAAGAAGGTGTGAAAGCATGTTACCATCAGCTAGCCCAGATAGCCAGTCTGGCACCCACAGGGTTCCTGGGGCCCACTTAGATCAGCACTCAATGGGTCCCAGCACCAGCCTGGTTCCCCACTCCCCCACCCCTGGTCCAACATCCACCAATCCCCTGGTCCCTGCAGGTCTGGTACCAGTCCAGCACCCAACAGGGCCCTCCAGCTCCCCAATCCCCAGTCTTCAAACCCCTCCCTAGCCCCCAAACCAGGCCAGCACTTACGGCTATGCGGTTGACCTGAAAGTCTCAGTGCATGTCTTGATCCACCAGGAATTGTGGGCTACACAGGCATCATAAGGGGCCAAAACCAATACAGAACAGTTCTTTGTGACAGCTGCACAGGTTCCTGTGCCCATCCCTCAGAACTACTTGTGAAAGAAGTGCCTGACCAAGAATTAGACAGTGTAGGCACGGAATAAATCGAGTTTGGAGATTAAGTCAGAGATCAGTGTTAGGAGTGGTGAATGAATTACAAGTTGTTTGAACCATCTCAAGGTAGAGGTGATGCCCTTCTGAGAACTCTTGGTGGTATGTCTCCAATTGGAGACTGCTCAGTCACTTGTGACGCCCTGCTCAAAGAGTGTCTCACAGTATTTATTGGTTCAAATAGACTTAGCAACAAATGCCAGCTGCCCTGGGGATAGAAAAAAATGTGTGTGCTTGATAGCCTTGAGATGTCAGCTGTCAGAAGGAGGGAGAAACATCATGTAAGCTGATATGAGCTGAAATGAGCTGTTTTCCTCACCACCCTGCTTTTGTTTATCTTGAAGAAGCTTTCTTACAATAAATATTTTATGAAATAAAGACATGGAGCTCTGTTCTTTGTTGCTTAGCTAGACCCCACCAGGGCTGCCTCATGAACTTGGCCCTACTTCACCTATTTTTATGTCTTTATTTTATTTTTATTCTCACTATGTTTTCAATCCACTCATCACTCATGTTCAGAGAAGTATTTCATGCTGTGTGGATTGCAGCAAACCAGGAATTGTTTTGCTGTGTATTTTTTATTATTAATTTTTTTCTTTTTAATTTTTTACTGGTGTATATTTTTCCTCTCACTTATCTGTTTCCCTAGATTCTCTTCCTCTTTTATCCTGCTTAGCTAACCTTTATTAATTCCTCTCTCACTCCTCCTATATTTTTTTTACTTCTATCTTCACTTCTTCTTTCTCATAAATATCACACCCTACACCACTTCTGTTCTCTCTTTGTCCACCATTTAAAAATGTAAATACTTTTAGCAAGCTTATTGTTTATGTTTAAAGTCAGATACTAGAAACTTTCAGGGACACCAAAACGCTACAGGGTAGAAACTATACTGCCTCAGATACACACTGCTGGATGGAAATACAAAGAAATAACATAATAAAAAAAAAACAAGGGAACAAAGCACCCCAAAGAAACCAAGATGCTCCAATAATAGAACCCATTGGAAAACAGTAGAAAAAAATTCAGAGAAGGAGTTTAGAAACTGATAGATAAATTGATCGGCAATGTAAAGGATTATGTATGGAGTGAAATAAAAAATAAATTTCAGAAGGCAAAAGATTACTTAAATAAAGAGATAGATATTCTATAAAGAAATTAAACAGAAATCTTCAAAATAAAGGAATAAATAAACCAAATTAAAAATTCAATGGAAAGTATCAACAACAGATTATATCACTTGAAAGAAAGAATGTAAGTAATGAAGACAAGATATATACTCTTGAAAATAAAGCTGACCATGCAGGAAGATGGTAAGAAACCATGAACACAACTTCCAAGAATTATGGGATAACATGAAAAGATCAAATTTAAGATTTTACAGGATAGAGGAAGATGCAGAGATAAAAACCAAAGAATGCCCAATCTTTTCAATGATATAATATCACAAAATTTCCCAAATCTAAAGAATGAAATGGAAAATCAATACAGGAGTCTTATAGGACCTCAATGCACAAAATTACAATAGACTCACACCAAGTCACATAATGAGAATGACTAGCATTCTGAATAAGGATAGAACTTTAAAGGCCATGAGAAAAAAAATATATCAAATTACATATTCAGAAAAGTCAAATCATATCTCAGTTGATTTCTCAACCCAGATCCTCAAAGCTCGCAGGGCCTAGAATAATATTTATCAAGCTCTGAAAGAAAATTAATGCCAACCTAGAATTTTATATCTAATAAAATTAAGCTTCAGATTTGAAGATAAATAAAGACCTTTCATGGTAAACAAAATTTAAAGAATTCACATCTAGAAAGCCTGCACTACAGAACATTATCAACAAAATATTCCATGAGAATGAAATGAAAATAAAAAATGAAAACCAGCAAAGGGAGGAACTACACTAAAGGAATAGTAAATAAAATGAGAAACTGAATCAAATAAAAAAACAGAAATAAAGCAAAATGACTGGGAATACAAATTACATCTAAAGAATAACCTTGTATGTTAATGAACTAAACTCATCAATCTAAAGACATAGACTGAGCTGGTCAAGGTGCCTGTAAACCCAGCAGCTTGAGAGGCTGAGACAGCAAGATCGGGAGTTAAAAGCCAGCCTCAGTAAAAGCAAAGCACTAAGCAACTTAGTGAGGCCCTGTCTCTAAATAAAATACAAAAAAAATAGGGCTGGGGATGTGGCTCAGTGGTTGAGTTCCCCTGAGTTTAATCCTCGGTACCAAAAAAAAAAAAAAAAAAAAAAGACATAGACAGAGACTCTGCAAGATACTTACCTCATAGGGAAAGACAACCACAAACTGAAGGTGAAAGAATGTTAAAAAATTACTTAATATAGATTGTGTAAATAAGCAGGAATGTTCATCCTCATATAAAATAAAGAAGTTCAAGCCAAAATTAATCAGAAGGGACAAAGAAGGACATTTCATTCTGCTTAAAGGAATTACACATCAGCAAGATATAACAGTTATAAATATTTATGCCCCAAACAATGGAGCATCCATGTACATTAAACAAACCCTTCTCAATTTCAAGAATCAACACAATAAGACTGGGTGACTTTAACACATCTATCTCATTACTGGATAGGTTTTTAAAACAAAAACTAAATAAATTAGAGAACTAAGTAATACAATCAATAATTTAGACTTTACTGACAAATATAGAATATTTCATCCATCAATGAGCAAATACACTTTCTTCTTAACATTACTTGGATCCTCTCCTAATATCTTATATGTTATGCCACAAAGAAACTCTTACAAAACAAACAAACAATCAAACAAAAACAGATATTATACCCTGAATTCTATCAGATCTTAATGGAATGAAATTAGAAATCAATACAATAAAATATACAAGCTACTCTAATACCTGGAGACTAGATAATATACTATTGAATGATAAATGGATAGCAAATGAAATCAAGGACAAAATTTTTAAAATGCAGGTTAACAAGAACACGATATAACATATCAAAATCTCTGGGACATCATGAAGGCACTGCTAAGAGGAAAGTTCATTGCATTGAGCTCCTTCATTAAAAGAATAGAAACTCAACATATAGATGACCTATCATTACATCTCAAAGCCCTAGATAAAGGAGAACAAATCAACACCAAAAGCAGTAGACGGCAGAAAATAATTAAAATCAGAGCTGAAAACAATGAAATTGAAACATAAGAAACTATTCAAAAAATTGACAAAAACGTTGGTTTTTTTAAAAAATAAATAAAATTGATAGAACCTTATCCATGCTAATGAAGAAAGAGTGATAAAATTCAAATTACTAAAATTCATGATGAAAGGAAATATCACAATGGACAATACTGAAATACATCAGATAATTAGAAGCAATTTTGAAAATTTGTACTCCAATAAAATAGATAATTTTGAAGACATCGACAAATTTCCAGATCTACCCATCTGATCTACCTAAACTTAATCAGGAGGACATACATAATTTAAATAGATCAATTTCAAGAAATGAAATAGATGATGCCATCAAAAGACTATCCGTCAAGAAAAGCCCTGAACCAGACGGATTCTCAGCTGAGTTCTATAAGAACTTCAAAGAAGAATTAATACCAATAACCTTAAATTATTCCATGAAATAGAAAAGAAAAAAAAAAAAAAACTCTTTCAAACTCATTCTATGACACTAGTATCATTCTGATACCAAATCCAGATAAAGACACATCAAGGAAAGAAAACTTCAGACCATTATTCCTGATGAAGATAGATGCAAATTTCTCAGCAAAATTCTGGCAAATCACATACAAAAACATATTTAAAAGATAGTGCACCACTATCAAGTGTGGTTCATCCCAGGGATGCAAAGTAGGTTCAATGTATGGAAATCAATAAACAAATGCATCATATCAATAGTCTTAAAGACAAGAATCATGATCATTTTAATAGATGCAGAAAGAGCATTTGACAAAATACAGCACAACTTCATGTTCAAAATACTGGAAAAACTAGGGATAGTAGGAACATACCTCAACACTGTGAAAGCTATATATGTGAAGCTTAAGGCCAACATCATTCTAAATGGAGAGAAATTGAAACAGTCACTATAAGAACTGGAAAAAGAAAAGGATGCCCTCTTTCATCACTTTTATTCAACATCTCCTTGAAACTTTAGCCATAACAAAGAAATTAAAGGATCTGAATAGGAAAAGAACTCAAACTATCACTCTTTGCCAAATGACATGATTCTTTATTTTGAATATACAAAAAATTCCACCAGAAAACTTCTAGAACTAATAAATGAATTAAGCAAAGTAGCAGGATATAAAATTAACACCATAAAATTAAATGGGTTCCTATACAACTGTGATGAAGGCACTGAAAGAGAAAATAGGAAAACTACCCCATTCACAATAGCCTCAATAAAATAAAATAAAGTAAAATACTTGGGAGACAATGTAACAAAAGAAGTGACCTTCATAATGCAAACTATAGAAAAGTAAAAAAAGAAATTGAAGAAAATCTCCAAAGATGAAAAGTTCTCCCATGATGCCAGGCAGAATTAATATTGTCAAAATGGCCATACTACCAAAAGCATTATACAGATTTAATGTAATTCCTATTAAAATATCAATTATATTCTTTATAGAACTAGTAAAAGCAATCATAATTTTTTTTTTAGAAAAATTAGAGACCCAGAATAGGCAAACAATCATTAACAAGAAGAATGAAGCAGGAGGCATCACAATACTAGACCTTAAACTATACTATGGAGCCATAGTAGCAAAAACATCATGGTATTGCCACTAAAACAGACACATAGAAAAATCGTACAGAATAAAAGGCATGAAGACAAACCCACATAAATATCATTGTCTTATACTAAACAAAGGCACCAAAAATACTCATTAGAGAAAAATGTCCTCTTCAACAAAGATAATCTCTTTCTTGTGCTGGGAAAACAGGAAATCCATATGTAGCAAAATGAAACTCAACTCAACTCAAATGAATCAAACACTTAGGTACTACAACAGAGACCCTGTGCCTAACAGAAGAAAAAGTAGGACCAAATCTTAATCACGTAGGTTTAGGAACTGACTTCCTTAAAAAGACTCCTAAAATAAAATCAAGAATCAATAACTGGGATGGATTCAAACTAACAAGTTTTTTCTTAGTAAAGGAGATAATAATGTGACGAGAGAGCATATAGAATGAGAGAAAATCTTTACCACATGCACCTCAAATAGAGCATTAATCTCTAGGATATATGAAGAACTCAAAAATCTTAACACCAAAAAACAAATAACCCAATCAATACATGGGCTAAGGAGTTGAATAGACATTTCACAGAAAAGGAGATACAATTGGTCAACAAGCATATTAAAAAAAAAAAAAACAACTGTTCAACATCTCTAGCAATTAGAGAGATGCAAATCTATTCTAAGATTTCATCTAACTCTAGTCAAAATGGTAATTTATCAAGAATGCAAACACCAACAAATGTTGGTGAGGATGTGGGGGAAAAGGTACACTCATACATTCCTGGTGGGACTGCAAATTAGTGCAACGACTAGGGAAAGTAGTATGGAGATTCCTCAGAAAACTTGGAATGGATCCACCATTTGAACCAGCTATCCCACTCCTCAGTTTATACCCAAAGCACTTAAAATCAGCATACTACAGTGATGCAGCTACATCAATGTTTATAGCAGCTCAACTCACAATAGTTATACTATGGAATCAAACTAGATTCCCTTCAACAGACAAATAGATAAAGAAAATGTGGTATATATACACAGTGGAATATTACTCAGCTTTAAGGAAGAATGAAATGGTGGCATTTGCCAGTAAATGGATACAACAGGAGAATATTATGCTAAGCAAAATAAGCCAATCCCCCCCACCAAAAAAAAAAAAAAAGGCGGAATGTTTTCTCTGATATGTGGATGCTAATTCACAATAAGGGTAGGGAACTAGGGAAGAATAGAGTCACTTTGGATTAGGCATGGAGGGGGGGAGTGAAGGGAGGAGAGGAGGTAGGGGGTAGGAAGAATCAGGTAGTAGAATGAATCAGACATTATTACCCTATGGGCATATATAACTACACAAACAACGTGATTCTACATCATGCACAACCATAAGAATGAGAAGTTATATTCCATTTATATATGATGTATCAAAATGCATTCAAGTTTCATATATAACTAATTAGAACAAATAAAAATATTTATTAGTTAACTTGTGTCAAGCACTAGTTTCAAGGTGTAGGTATGTAATTAAGAACAAATTCCCAAGTTATCACTATTATTTTTATTTATAGTACTTGGGATTGAATTTAGGCCTTAGGTATGTTAGGCAAACCTTGTACCATTAGGCTATATCCCCAGATCATTTTTAATTTTTAAAGTTATTTTGATACAAGATTTTATTAAGTTGCTGGCCTCAAAATTTCTGTCCTCTTGTCTCAGTCTTCTGAGTAGTTGGGATCATGTATGGGCTATTGAACCTTGCCCACAGTTATAAATGCAATGTATTGTGTCTCAAAGATGACGGGAGTCTTCTCAATTTAAGTATTTTCATATATCTTCAATAAAAAATAAACATTCAGGTCAATATGAAAGCAAATATAATAACTTATACCCTATGCATGCAAACTCACTAGAAGACAAAAAAAATATGATACATGTAATATTACAAAAATCTAGCAAAGCCTAAACCACCACAGAGAATCAACAAAAATTCCATACACCATTAAATACAGAGGGGTGGGGGGACCTAGGAAAAGCATAATGTAAATAAATCATCCCTGGAGGCCTGGTACCAGGTATAACAAAACACTGGCTACAGTGGAATAAAAATGAAAAGGTTTGGAAGTTTTCAGGAGCATAGAATACATGTCTCTCCAAGGAACAGATGCTGGTAAAGAGGAGGATCTGTGGGACATTTAAGAAACAGAAATGAAGGAAAGAAGAGTATTAAATATTCTTCAGAAACAAAATCAAAATCAGAGCACATACCAATTTCTTCACCACCCTGGGAAAGCATTAAAGATTTATGAATTTAAAAAATTGCATCTCACAGCACAAACAACACTAGGCACTCGTGGCCAACAAAATATATATATATATATATATATATATACTATTCCACCAAAACCTTTCACTTGTATCTATATATAACTGTTATCACTCATTCAGGAAAATGAGATATTCATACCACAGAAAACAGCAGAAGTCATCTTCAAAAGGTCACCATATAGAGAAGGCTTTAAACTTTTGTGTTTATCACAGTTCCCTTTTACAATGGAATGAAGCCATGGATTTCATTCAAAAAAATATTTTAAATTCAATCATAATGTAAAAGACATTGAATTGCAATGGGAAAATATATCAAAATATAATTTTCAAGGTATGTTCAAATTTTGATATTTAATGTGCTAATTTATTAGCAGATCAAATAAACTATAATTTTAAAATGTTAATATATGTAAATATTATTATGAGATACATGTGATCACTATAATGTGATATAAAAATATCTCTGATATCTACTGATGACAGATTCTTGGGAACTGATACTGATACTACTACTATAATGTGTTGCCTTGATTTGTAACACAGTATGCTAAATTCCAATTAGAAATTAGTAAAAAAATTAATACAAGTTCACATATACTGCTGCATGTTGGTAAGTGTTCAGGTGTGCACATTCATTAAAAGGATAAAAAGAAACTGATAAAAGTGGTTATTTAGTGTAAGATTTAAAAAAGTAAAGAAAATAAATAGAAGAAAGATAAAAGAGAAAATACAAAAAAAAAACTTTGAGATCTTGAAAAAGTCATTTATTTCTTAGATATGCCACCAAAAACACTATTCATAAAATTTAAAAATCCATAACTTGTGCCTCTTCAAAATTTAAAACTATTGAACTTTGAAAAATATCAAAACGAAAATAAAATGAAAAGAAACAGATTATAAGGAAATACTTGTGAAAGATACATCTGACGGGCTTATATCTAGAAGACAGGAATAACTTAATAAGAAAAAACGAACCTACTCAGCAAATGGCCTCATGATTCAAATGAACCTTTACCAAAGAAGATATGCAAATTGATATTAATTGTAAGAAATTTATTCAAAATCATAATCATTAGGTGATTTTTCCTCATTTTTTTATTACCAGGAGAGTAATTAAAAAAGAAAAACAGTAACTAACGTCAGATAGGAAATAGGAATTCTCATGCCTTACTGGTGGGAATGTTACTAAGCATTTTTATTTATTTTAAACATAAATCTACCATGAAACTGAGAAGTTCTACTTTTAAAAATCAGTTCAAAACAAATAAAAGCATGTATATCCACATTATCCATATAACATATATTTTTTCTTTTTTTATGTGATGCTGAGTCTCCCACATGTTTAGGCAAGTGCTAGTGTAGCTCAGTAGTAGCACACCTGCATTTTGTGCCAGAGGCCCTGGGTTCAATCCTCAGCACAGTAACAAGGAAACAAACAAACAACAACAACAACAACAAAATCAAAACTACACATCTTATGCCCAATATTCATGCCAGAATTATTTAAATTGAACAAATATTGGAAACAATCTAAAGGTCCATCAAATGGGGAATAAATAGAATATGGTATATATACAATGAAATACTATGCAACAATCAAAAAAGGGGGGGGGGGGATTGTGGAGGCATACTACTACCTGAATAAGTTTTTTTGTTTCTTAGTTTGTTTTTTGGTTCCTTTTTGGTACTGAGGATTAATCCCAGGGGCGCTTAATCACTAAGCCACATCCCTAACCCTTTTTATTTTTCTTAATTTTGAGACAGATTCTCATTAAGTTGGTAAGGCCTTACTAAGTTACTGAGGCTGGCTTTGAAACTGCAATCCTTCTGCTTCAGTCTCTGGGATTACAGGTGTGTGCTACTGCACCAGGCCAATAAGTCTTAAAAAACATGCTCAGCTGAAAAGCCAAACATAAAAGAGCATGGATTGCATGACACTATAAAATACCAGAAAAAGGAAAAATATGGAGACAAAAAGTCAATCAGTAGTAATGAAGGACCTCAAGGACCCAGGCCCCACATTAGGAAATCCAACCCCTGTGCCTTGAAGCTGCAGGAAGCTTTCTTACCCAACCCCCATGTCAAAACCCCACTAGTTGCACGTAGCATTTCAAGTCTTGCACAATGGCAACCACAAGATGTTCCATATAGATAACCCCGGGAGGGCCAAACTTGAGCAAACAGGGAGAAAACAGGAACCAAAAAGAGCAGGGTGCAATTTTATGGTTTTTCTGAGAACAAAAAGTTAAAAAAAAACAAGTTTACCCCCCAGGTGACCCCGCTGCTGGATTCAGGGAAACCAATAGAAAGGCTGCTGCTGTGCTAAGCTGAAAACTAACCCCCTGCTCCATATAAAAGATCTGTGCCCCAAAGCCCGGTGTGCCAGTTCACCGAAGCTCCGGCTGAGATGTTGCTGAGCACCCGCAGGCGCCTATGTATCAGTAACCTGATGGGTAATATGCACAAGCTTCTGTATTTACAGAAATGTGTGTGAGAGAGCCTACTAGGGTAATGAAGTCTTCTAAAACTGATATACATTCATAATTACACAACTTGATGAATTTACTTTAAAAACTTTAAAATGAAAGATTATATGATATGCAAAATATGCAAACTTTAAGGCTGAGGTTGTGGCTTAGTGATAGAGCGCTTGCCTAGCATGCATGAACTGCTGGGTTCCATCCTCAGCACCACATAAAAATAAATAAATAAACTAAAGGTATTGCGTCCATCTATAACTAAATTTTTTTAAAAAAAATATACAAACTTCTTTTTTATTATTAAAAAATGGTAAAATACACATGGTTGGAGTGTAGAAACAGGATGAAATGGAAGACTTTAAGACAAGACTCTTCTGTATATGTCTTTCTAGACCATTTGACTTTTTGAATCATGTAAGAAGACTTATCAATTAAAATATTTTTTAAAAAAATTCGGTTGGTTGTAACCAATATGTATGTTACTTTATACCAAGTTGCTACGTGTTGTTTTCTCTCCAACTGCTAGCATTTTCTATTTTTGTTGACCTTTTACTTCTCCTGGGAGGTTTTCAGAGGGTACATAGAGTTGTGGGTTTTTTTGACAAATCCATAATAGATATCATTATGAATTTACAATACATCCTTTCTTCATCTTGTAACTACTTTCTCCTTTTCCTCACATATAATATCATTGGCGGAGAAAGGGAAAATAGAATAGATGTGTACATCTATTCTATTTTAAGAATGTATTCCTGCTCCAATTTTAGCCCTTTTCTTCCAAAATGCACCTGAAAAGCTCTCAAATTTCTTAGTTGGAATGTATCATTTGGAAAGAAAAACTTAACTTTTTAAAACCTGCCATAAAGAATTAAAACATGATATGTCAAGATCATTATATTGTCTTGAGCAACTAGTAAAAAAAATAATTAAAACAATTCAGAGTATTTTGTCTTCAATATTTAAAATGATGCACTTTTAATATGAAATCAAATATATTAAAAGAATGCTACAATTTCTTTGTTCTATAGTATAATTTAAAAATTTTAAAATATACCTATATCCTCGAATTCTATTCTTTGTTTACTGTGGTCATAAAAACGGGGAGGGGGGGAATAATACAGATACCAGAAATAGTAAAAGTGTTGTTTGCAGGCGGGAGGTTTTAGGAGAAAACAAAGAATACATAAAACAATGTTGCCTATTAATATTGCTGTGAGTGCTTCAGGTGATGATGCTGTCTTCTCTCTGATGGTTCTTGAGAAAGAGATAAACACACAAATCTCTTAAATGCCTCACGGCAAGTGATACCATCAAAAACATATGTGTAGAACAGGGTTTTTTAATCTTTTTTTTTTCTTTTCTTTGATCCTGTAACAGCTCCATGTTAACGATGCCCTTCGGGAGGTGTTCACTGTGCTTATGAGGAAAGTGAGAACAGGAATTAGCCATACTGACCTCTTGGTATAGAGTACTATTTAAAACGTTTTCTCATTTGTGATTTTTTTTTATATATGCACAAATCTGCATGGTTGGAAAGGCAGTGAATATTTTCTTTGTTATAAACTTCTCTTCCCCCATAGTGTAAAAGGAGATGTTACATTTGGCTATAGATCCTTACCCAGGCATAGTTCAACCATGTTCTTTACTATAAATAAGGACATTTTATTTTTTAAAAGATAAAGCATAAAATAAACTAGTGTTTTCCTTGTCTTGTTGTTATTATTGTTGTTATAGTTGGACACAGTACTTTTATTTTATTTATTTATTTTTATGTGGTGCTAACGGTTGAATCTAGCCCTTCACACGTGCTAGGCGAGCGCTCTACCACTGAGCCAAAACCCCAGCTCTGTTTTCCTAGTCTTTTTTTAAAAAAGTACTAATTCAATATTTTGATTGACACTTTAGTTTCTGTTTTTCATTTTAAAATTTTTCCCCAGGGTTTAAAAAGTGCTTAATAATTAAGGGGATGATTTTATGGTCTAGGTAGGGAAAGTTGTCTGGTCCAAGCAAAATGTGCTTGCTATCTTTGAAAAGCTGAAAATTCTCAGTTGATATCTTATAACTATGATGTATGCAATTTTCTGTCAGTGAATTAAGATCTAAAATGGCCTGCGGAACATATGGTTCTAGGAAAGTTTTTCTGCACCAAAGAAGGACAAATTAGACATTTATTTTTGCCACTATGAGTTCAGGTGACTTCAAGTCTACTCTTCCTACTTAGAATGGAATTATAGTTTTAAAAATTACTTTATAACCCCTTTTGTTTGTTTGCATCTGATTTGAGCAGGGAGAATCGTGTAGTTACCATACCCACCACCGTCCCAACCAACATCAACACTACCACTTCCAAATCGAAGTAAAACACATTTATATTCAATATATAATAAATAGTGGCTAATAAGAAACAGCTAATGAAGAGTGGTCTTCTCAGTGTTTTTTTTTTTTTTTTTTTTTTTTTTTTGGCTCCCCAAAGCACCTTTGATACAGGATATAATGTTCTTTAATATTCTAAAAGGGTACTTCTGGGTAATAATAGAAATGTTATCTAGAATGTTTTATTAATGTAATTCACAGTTTATAAATTCTCCATCTCATATAATTTCATTTTAATTGCAAATTATTTTTTATTTAACACAAGTCTTTTGTTTTAAGTACATCTGATTCTTAACTAACCTTATATTTACAATCTCCTAACACTTCTCAACATTTTCATATCATCCATGGATGGTCCCTCAAATGTTTAGCTTAGTACTAGATACAATTTTCAACAAAAAATAAAACTTAAATGATTTTCTATTAATGTAAATATTGTTATAAATATACTAAAGAAAGAAAAATCAACGTATAATTGATACTATATGAAGCATTAATTCTTTCACAAACTATTAGAGGATGCTTTTTAAAATATTTTTTAGTTGTAGTTGGACACAATACCTTTATTTTATTTATTTTTATGTGGTGCTGAGGATTGAATCCAGGGATTTGTACATGTTACTTTACCACTGAGCCACACCACAGCCCCTAGCAGATGCTCTTAAAGTGCAATGAAATCTTAATTCAAAGTCAGTGGACAAAACTTTCCCTATATGCTTGCTTTATTGCTTATTTATTTGGTACTGGGGATTATTGAAACCAAGAGCATTTTACTGTTGATCTACATCACCAGCCCCTTTTAAATATATGTGTGTGCGTGTGTGTGTATATATATATATATATATATATATATATATATATATATATATATATATATTTTTTTTTTTTTTTTTTTTTTTTTTTTTTTTAAGAAAGGGTCTCTTTAATTTGCTGAGACTGACCTGGAACTTGCCATCCTCCTGCTTCAATCACCCAAGTCACTGGAATTACAGGTGTGTACTATTGCACCCCATGCTCTACATGCTATTTTAAATTTCTGTCTATATTAATTTTGATCCTGGTGAAGATTGAAACAAAAAAATCTTAATTTTATACACATTGTCCCATAATATAAACTTTGAAATTGTATCTGTAATATTGGATGACATTGGTTTTGTTTGGGAGTAAAAGTATTAATGTGATCAGTATTTCCATTGCACACAAAATAAACACTAGATTTTGTGGTGAGTTATTTTTCAAGATGTTCAAAGACATGAACATAATGTGTAATTACTGACCATGAAAGTTGTGAAGTCAGAATGAACTCTCTTCAGGAAAACATGATGTTTTCTTTTTTGTTTATTGCTTCTTCTGTGGGATAAATAAAAACTCATTATTAAAAATTAATATGAGGGCTATCAGAAAAAAAAGTACAGTCTACAGTAAAAAATAATAAAAATGAATAGAACAAAACACTAGCCCCAGAATGATAATGCTGAATTACAAAAGAGAGTTTCTAGATGAAAGACCCATATGTCTTTGATCCTGAAAATCTATATTTCCAAGCAAAGGCACACAATTGGATAAATATTTTCATGAAGCTAACATTTGTATGTGAATGTGAATAGCATCACATACAGTTTTCATACTTCTCATTTATTTTTACCTGACATTATGGTAATTTATTTATCAATAATTCAATCTAGTCTTTTAACCTACACTTATATTATTTTAAAATTAATCTTAATGGAAAGATATTATTTCTTTGTTTTACATTGTAAGAAATCAAGTTCACAAAATTTAAGTCCCTTGATGAAAACTTCTTTGGTAAAGAAAGAAGCCAAGTAAACAAATAAATCTGAAATTTGAATTGAGCTCTGTGTGATTCCTATCTAGGTTCTTTCAACACAATAGAGCTTAAGGCTCCCTCTAGTAGGGCTATATTATACTCATTTGAGTTAATTTGTTGAGCTTACCCATAATCCTACAGGCTCAGTAGATATTTAATGGGAAAAATCTGGTGGGCCTTGTGATGCTGTGTTAATACACCTGGAACCCTTGTTTTCTGTCATATTCTGATGTCAGGCAATACTGTAACCTGAATGAGTTACTTTACAACTACATGCTTCATATTCTTCAAATAGAAAAAGAGAAGCAATTGTAAAAACTTACATGAGATCATTGCTTTGAAACCTAGAACACTGTATAAAAAGGACCCAACTGCAACATGGGAAAATCAATAATACCAGATTTGGTCCTTATTCCAGGAATAGCCTGTTGCTGCCATTACAATGGCCAATACCTTAAACACTTGAATTTGTGGTCTGAAGTCTGCTCTTTTTTTTTAATTTTTTATTCTGAGAATTACAGAAAACTTTCTAAAATAATATAAAGACAGTAGATCCTGCCACCCACACCGACCTGTGCAGGACCCAGGCTCACAGTAGGCCCAGGTTCATCCCTCCACCAGCAGACACCAGCTGGAGCCAGCCCAGATCTGTCCACACTGACTTGTATGGGACCCAGGTCCAGGGCAGGTCCAGGTTTGTACCCCACCCCCACCTGAGAGCCTAAGCCTAACCCACTTTCATCTTGGGACACTGTGGTCATTGCCATAGACTTCCCCACATAGTAGCCCCTAACTTTTTGATGATAGGGCCTAGAAACAGCTGCATCTCAGAGCAGGCATCCCAAAGAAAGTGTGAGGTCCACCCTTTCAGTCCCATCTCTGTAAAACATTGCATCCATCTTAGGGCACCTCAAATAACATCTCGAGTTACCTTGGCTATTGCTGCCACCACCTGTAGTAGCAGTAGCATACATTGAGGGACACCAGAATGGTCTGAAAGCCCAATATCATGGTGAAGAACAGATAACCTGCACAGATACTACAAGAATATAGGGTAGAAACTGTAATATCTCAGATCAATATTGCAAGAAAGGAAGACACATAGACAACATGAAAAAACAAGCAAGGAAAGTGCCCCAAACAAACCAGGACACTATAATAACAGAACCCATGGACAGAAAAGTTGACGAAATGTCAGAGAAGGAGTTCAGAAGGCTCATAATTAAAATGATCTGTGAATTAAAGAATGACCTTCATGAGCAAATACAGGCAAAAATTGATGAGTCCAACAAAGAAATAAGAGAACAGATACAGGTAGCAAAAGATTACTTCAAGAAAGAGGTAGAGACTCTGAAAAAACAAAACAAAACACAAAAACAACCAGAATTCCTTGAAATGAAGGATACAGTAAATCAAATAAAAAACTCCATAGAAAGCAAAACCAACATATAGACCAGATCACTTGGAAGAAAGAATGTCAGATAATGAAGACGAAGTATACGATCTAGAAAATAAAGTTGATCACACAGTGAAGATAGTAAAAAACCATGAACAGAAAATCCAAGAATTATGGGATAGCATAAAAAGACCAAATCTAAGACTTATTCGGATAGAGGAAGGCACAGAGTTCAAACCAAAGGAATTCACAATCTCTTCAATGAGAGAAAACAGAAAATTTCCCAAGTATGAAGAATGAATTGGAAAACCAAATACAAGAGGCTTACAGGACACCAAATGTACAAAATTACAACAGAACTATACCAAGGCACATAATGAAAATGCCTAGCATACAAAATAAGGATAGGATCTTTAAAGCTGAAAGAGAGGAGTTTAGATCACAAATAGCGGAGACCAATTTGTATCTCAGCAGATTTTTCAACCCACTCTCAAAGCCAGGAGATTGTGGAACAACATATATCAAGTTCTAAAAGAAGATGGATGCCAACCAAGAATCTTATATCCAGCAAAACTGAGCTTTAGATTTGATGATGAAATAAAAACCTTCCATGATAAACAAAAGTTAAAAGAATTTACAACTAGAAAGCCTGCACTACAGAACATCCTCACCAAAATATTCCAAGAAGAGAAAATGAAAAAGAATGATGAAAATAAGCAGATGGAGGTATTACACTAAAGGAAAATCTAATCGGAGGAGAAACCAAGTCACATTAAATACCAAAAATAAACAAAAATGGCTGGGAATACAAATCATGTCTCAACAATAACCCTGAATTTTAATGGCCTAAACTCACCAATCAAAAGACAAAGGCTAGCAGAATGGATTCAAGAAAAAAGATCCAACAATATGCTGCCTCTAAGATACTCATCTCATAAAAAACACATCCATAAACTGAAGGTGAAAGGTTGAGAAAAATCATACCACTCACATGACTGTGGAAACAAGCAGGAATTTCCATCCTCATATCTAATAAAGTAGACTTTAAGGTAAAGTCAATCAAAAGAGACAAAGAAGGACACTACATACTGCTCAAGGGAAACATACACCAACAAAACTTAACAATTATAAATATATAAGTTCATCAAACAAACTCTTATCAAGTTCAAGAGTCAAATAGACCACAACACAATAATTTTGGGTGACTTAAACACAATTTTTTTCACCACAAGATAAATCTTCAAACAAAATCTGAACAAAGAAACTATAGAAATCATTGATACAATCAATAACTTAGACTTAACTGATATATATAAAATATTTCATCCTTCAATGAGAGAATATATTTTCTTCTCAGCAGCAATGACATCTTCTCTATAATAGACCATGTATTATGCCACATAGCAACTCTTAACAAATATAAAAAAAAAATTGAGATACTATCCTGCATTCTATCACATCATAATGGAATAAAATTAGAAATCAATGACAAAATTAAAATAAAATCTACTCCAACACGTGGAGACAAAATAATTGCTTTTGAATGAACTGTACAATAAGTCTCAGAAGACATCCAGGAGGAGGTTAAAAAAAATTTAGAGGTGAATAAGAACACAGATACAATGTATCAAAATCTCTGGGAAAATATGAAAGGAGTTCTAAGAGAAAAGTTCATTGCATGGAGTTCATTCCTTAAAAGAAGAAAAAGTAAAAAAATAAATGACTTAACATCATATCTCAAAGCCCTAGAAATACAAGAAAAAAATCTACATCAAAAGCAGAAGACAGGAAATAATTAAAATCAGAGCTGAAATCCATGAAATTGAAACAAAAGAAAAATTGAAAACATTGCCAAAACAAAAGGTTGGTTCTTCAAATAAATAAATAAAATTGACATACCCTTAACCATGCTAATGAAAAGAAGGAGAGAGAACACTCATATTACCAACATATGTGATTAAAAAGAAAATATCACAAAAGACACTACAGAAATACAGATGATAATTAGAAATTATTTCAAAAACTTGCACTCCAATAATAGAAAAGGCATCGACAAATTTCTAGTCATATAATTTGCCCAAATTGAGTCAGAATGATATACACAATTTGAAGAGATCAATTTGAAGCAACAAAATAGAAGACACCATCAGAAGTCTACCAACCAAGAAAATCCTAGGAACGAATGTATACACAGTGGAGTTCTACAAGACCTTTAAAGAAAAACTAATACCAATACTCTTCAATTTATTTCAGGAAATAGAAAAAGAGAGAGAGCACTTCCAAACCAATCCTATGAGGCCAATATCACTCTGATTCCAAAACCAGGCAAAGACACATAAAACAACAACAACAACAACAAAACACTTCAGAACAATATCTCTAATGAACATAGATGCAAAAATTCTCAATAAAATTCTGGCAAATAACATACAAAAACATATCAAAAAGATTGTGCATCATGATTAAGTGGGATTCATCTCAGGGATTCAAGGTTGGTCAACATACAAAAATCAATAAATGTAATTTATCACATCAATATACTTAAAGATAATAATCATATGATCATCTCAATAGACGCAGAAAAAGCATTTGACAAAATATAGCAACGCTTCATGTTCAAAACATGAAGAAAAATTAGGGATAACAGGAACATATCTCAACATCATAAAGGTTATCTATGCTAAGCCCCAGGCCAACATCATTCTGAATGGAGAATAATTGAAAGAATTCCCTTTAAAACTGGAACAAGACAGAGAAGCTCTCTTTCACCACTCTATTTTACATAGTTCTTGAAACACTGGCCAAAGCAATTAGACAGATAAAAGATTTTAAAGGATACACAAAGGAAAAGAAGAACTCAAATTGGCACTCTTTGCTGATGATATAACTGGAAGACTCCAAAAGTTCCATCAGAAAACTTCTACAACTAGTAAATGAATTCAGCAAAGTAGCAGGATATAAAATCAACACCGATAAATCAAAGGCATTTCTGTATATCAGTGTCAAATCCTCAGAAAGGGAAATGAGGAAAACTACCCCATTCCCAATAGCCTCAAAGAAAATATAATATTTGGGAATCAACTTAATGAAAGAGGTAGAAGATCTATATAATGAAAATTACAGAACCCTAAAGAAAGAAATCAAAGACCTTAGAAGATGAAAAGATCTACCTTGCTCTTGGATAGGCAGAATTAATATTATCAAAATGACCATACTTCCAAATGCACTATACAGACTTAATGCAATTTTGATCAAAATTCTAATAAAATTCCTCAAAGAAATAGAAAAAGTAATCATGAAATTTTTCTGGAGAAATAAGAGACCCAGAATAGCTAAAGCAATACTGAGAAGGAAGAGTGAAGCAGGTATATGACTATACGAGATCTTAAACTATACTACAGAGCAATAGTAACAAAACCAGCATGATATTGGCACCAAAACAGACTGGTAGGCCAAAGGTACAGAATATAGGTCACAGAGACTAACCCACAAAACTATAATTATCATGTATTAGACAAAGTTGCCAAGAACATGCATTGGAGAAAAGATAGCCTCTTCAACATATGGCGCTGGGAAAACTGGAAATCCATATGTAACAAAATGAAATTAAACCCCTATCTCTCACCATGAACAAAACTCAACTCAGAATGGATCAAGGATCTAGGAATTAAACCAGAGATTCTCCGTCTAATATAAGAAAAAGTAGGCCCTAATATTCATCATGTGGGATTAGGTCCCAACTTCCTTAATAAGACTCCTATAACATAAGAATTAAAACCAAGAATCAATAAATGGAAGAGATTCAAACTAAAAAGTTTCTTCTCAGCAAAGGAAACAATCTGTGAGGTGAACAGAGAGCCTACATCCTGGGAGCAAATTTTTACCCCTCACACATCAGACAGAGCACTAATCTCTAGGATATATAAAGAACTCAAAAAGCTAAACACAAAAAAACAAATAACCCAATCAACAAATGAGTCAAGGACCTGAACAGATGCTTCTCAGAAGATGATATACAATCAATCAACAAATATATAAAAAAAGGTTCATCAACTCTAGCAATTAGAGAAATGAAAATCAAAACGACTCAGATATCATCTCACTCCAGTCAGAATGGCAGCTATTATGAAGACTAACAACAATAAATGTTGGCGAGGATGTGGGGAAAAAGGTACATTCATACATTGCTGGTGGGACTGCAAATTGGTGCAGTCAATATGGAAAGCAGTATGGAGATTCCTCAGAAAACTGGGAATGGAACCACCATTTAACCCAGCTATCCCTCTCCTCAGTCTATATCCAAAGGACTTAAAAACAGCATAGTACAGGGACACAGCCACATCAATGTTTATAGCAGCACAATTCACAATAGATAAACTGTGGAACAAACCTAGATGCCCTTCAGTAGATGAATAGATAAAAAAAAATGTGGTCCATAAACACAATGGAATATTACTCATCAATAAAAGAGAAAAAAAAATCATGGCATTTTCAGGTAAACGGACAGAGATAGAGAAGATAATACAACTGAAATTAGTCAATCCCCCCCCCCCAAAAAAAAAAAAAAAAAAACAAATGCCAAATGTTTTCTCTGATAAAAGGAGGCTGATTCATAATGGGGTAGGGAGGGGGGACATGGACGAATAGAGGAACTCTAGATAGGGCAGAGGGGTGGGAGGGGACATGGGGTTAGAAATGATGGTGGAATATGATGGACCTTATTATCCAAAGTACAGGTATGAAAATACGAATTGGTGTGAATATACTTTTTATACAACCAGAGATATGCTCTATATGTGTAATTTGAATTGTGATGCATTCCACTGCCATATATAAATAAAAAATTGATTAAAAAAACACTAGATCCTAAATCTGGGACCACTTTACATATTTCTTACTCAGTAATTTGTGCTTTTGGTAAATCCTCAGGAAATGCTAAGCAGCAAGGACAGCTCAGAGAGTTTAAAAAATTGTTTAAGGTTCATTTTTATTGACCATTTTTTCTCAACATAGTCACAGCAGTATTTTCATTTTGACTTGACAAACATATTGAAGCAACAATAATTTTATACCATGAACATATTTTTTTTTCTCTGCTCTGGTTAGACTAAGAGCAGTAGGTGGCTCTCTTGAGCTACTCTTTCTGTGGTCAAAAGTCTGTCTGCTGGGATTCTGCTGCCCCTGGGTAGATGGCAACCTCTGTAAGTACCTTTGGAGGGAAAGCCAGCTAACTTGAGAAAATCCAGATCATCACTTGGCTTTCAGGTTTTGCTGATTTTAATGCTGTGTTTTCTCAACTATGCTGGCCATACAGAAAGATGTATATTCTCTCATCCATTAAGGAAAACACTGTCCTATGTGTTTCCGGTTTGAATCAAGATCTAAGTGTTACATGGTAAATTTAGAATTCTCTTGAAGATTAAGAGTAAGAAGTGATTAAGCAATTCATTGAAATGTCCATCTAGTTTTAATTTCTTATGCTGTCATGTGCTTAACTGTGATATGAAAGATGAAAGTAAATGAATTATAAATCACACAGTTAACATTTGAAGTTTTATCAAATCAGATGCGTATTTTTGCTATATTAGGCCAACAGTGGTGGTTGCTGTTCATAGCCAGAAAACACTAAGGTTAAGTGGTTTTATACTTTATATTTTAAAAATTTTATAACTGGGTGGCAGAAAATGGTTTTGCATTTTTTTCTATCTTGTCAGATTATTGGAGAAATACAGAAATATCTGAGTGTTTTGGCCGTACCTTACTCTTTACTGTTCTGCAACCTATGAGCAGATGGTAGAGAGTTTCTCTGTTTAATTACTTAAGTTTTGTACCAGAATTTTACGTATCAAGTGTCAAAAAGTTGCTGTCAAGATAATTAAAACCAAAACAAAGTAGAACAAAACTAATTCAAACCCTAAGTGAATGAACAATCATGTCCAACCACTATGCCAATAATCCCAATATTAAACACCTTTATAAACCAGGCAGGAAATGAAGATGGTGAGGCCCATCAGAATTGTGAAAGGAATTATGGTGATGTGGAGATGTGAGCCAGAGAGTGCTCACAATCCAAAACCTTAAATCAATATGTTAACCAAATAAAATGTGCCTGACTGCAGTCTCATGTTGAATGCACATTTGAAGCCCAGGCAGCCATGGTAGAAGAATCTGGACTCTGGTCTGGCCTCTCCATCTTATTTGCTTTTAATATAAAGTGCTATTAGGAGAACAAACCATGATCATCTGTGCCACATACTTATTAAAACTTATGGAAAATCTGGACAGATAAGATCCAGAGAATATTAAATAGAAAATCAGAATTCAAATGAGATAGATTTTAGTAGAAACTCTTTCCTATCAGAAAAGTCTGTCAGCCTCCAAAGTTATTTCAAAATAAATCAGTGTTCTGGTTTTTATGTTAAAGTAAATATAATCTGTATAAATTGGTTGCTGCATTGCCTGTCTTGGTGAGTTCTAGCTTTTTCTTAGGTAATCTAAAATCTACTTGCTGGAGTTTAGTGAAGTGCTGAACAAAATCCAGGATTAGTGTAATGAAAAGAACATTTTAGAAATGAAAGGAAACCTTTCAGAACAACTTTCATTATAAGAAGATGAGTCCAAATTTTAGTTAGGTTAAAGTTTAAGAAGGATTAAAAATGACTACTACATGTCTTTATTGTCATATATCATGTGCACAATAAAAAAATCTGCTACATTATTCCTTACTTTGATACTTTATAAGTTAATGGTCCCGTGAAAAAATTTAATTGCATATTTTGTACATTCGGAAAAGTGATCAAATTCCACAAAACAGAATCAGTATCAGTAACCTGACACCCAAGGTGGCATAATTTTACCTGCTGTGCCAGCTGTGCTATTAAACACGATCCTTCAGATTTATGGACTTTATATTGAGAGGGTGGTATCCTCTAACAACAGATATTCTAGATAAAGACTGTCTTTAAAAGTTTATGTGTAAGATCAAATACATCCTCAGCACTCACTGGAAGAAGTTTTAGTACTCAAATATCAAACTTTTAAATTTACCCAGAATACTTCAAACTCAATGATATAATCATATGCATGAAACTTTCTAAATTTAGTGATGCTTCCAGATCTCTTTCACATAAATACATGTAAAATAAAGGCTCCTATTTGCAGAGCACATTAAAATTCTACCTGCACCCTTAGGTTAGACATACCTGTGAACTACTAGAAAGATGCTGTGAATTAAGGAGAGCTGTATTTCAAAGCAATTGATACCATAACTGAAATTCTCACAGAACATTCACCTAAATAAACACTCTGTACTTGCAGGTTATTTTATATATATCATTACATTATCCTTTTGAGTTTTTGAAATGATACATGCTAAAAAATAAACTAAAGTCTGAGAAGCAAAAAAAAAAAAAAAACCTGCATGGGAGGATCATTATATTTAGAATGAGGGAAGTCTGGAAGATTGATCACTGTAAATTAAAATAAAGCTGAAGTGGAATCAAGTCAGAAAAAAAATAAGAGGACTTGGTCACAGTAGCAATCAGAGAATAAAAATCTTCCTCTGAATGAACAGAGGAAAGAGTTGCTGTCAGTTACTAGAAAACAAAAGAAAGTTCCCAGAGGAAGTGATATTCCATGGGAATCCATGACTTTTAATAAACATCATTAGTACTACATATTAGCACATTTTATTTTTGCCACATACTGAAGAATATTAGGAGGAGGATGTATATTTTTGTTTAAATGAATGAGGGAAAGAGTTCCAACAGAAGACAACTAACAACCAAACCAAAAATTATTAAGTAGAGATGCTTTATTGTGACATACTCATACCAAATGAGCTGACTTCAAGCAAAATCTCTTGGGATTTTCTCAGAGCCTCCCATGCTCACAATATATCAGTCTACTCTCTAAAGCTTTAGGATCCCTATTCTCTTGCTTTCCTTCTTTGTCCTTAAAAAAGTTTTACTCTCCAGTTCATCTTGAATAAATATACATGCATAGGTATATTTTTTCAATATGTCAAGATGGTGTAATTTGGCAAAGCCCACACAAGTTTTAAAAATATTCCATCTGCTTGACCCAGTAATTTTGTTTCTAGGATAAATTTTCAAAGATCAGCAAAAATTAGTTCATATTTATATTGTTTATTAGTGTCACAATTTTAAAAAATCTTGAATTGTCTAACATGTACTCTTATGATAAATGTTGTATATTTCAATGGTGGCATATGACTTAGGTATTATTAGTCTTTATAAGAATGCACTAAATAAAGATATTTTAAAGAGAATATAAAGAAAATATTGAGACCTGCGACCGACCAGCAGAACAGGCCCAGCAGTCCGCTGGTGTGGTTGAAATGTCACCCCAATTGGAGGAGGGGGAGAGCAGAGCCGCCCGCCGCCCACGCCTGCAAGGTAGGCACCTGTGACCGACCGGCAGAACAGGCCCAGAGGCCCGCCAGCCTAGTTGAAAGATCACCCCAATTGGAGGAGGGGCACAGCCGCCGCCCGTGCCTGCAAGGGAGACTTTGCAACTATACAAGAGCAATATAAATATATAGGGGGAAAATTCAATAGCACAACAGTTTCACCAAGCAGAAAGAAACGCGAGCAGTATGAAAAGACAAGGAAAGAAAGGACCACAAGCAATGCAGGTCAACGCAACTTTAGAAGAGGTAATAGCTGCAGCAGATGGAATGTCAGATAAAGAATTCAGGATTTACATGCTTCAGATGATCTGGAGTCTCAAGGAAGACATTAGACAGCAAAATCAGACAATGAAAGATCACTTCAACAATGAATTACATAAACAAATCCAAGAAGCTAAAGATCAACTATACAGGGAGATAGAGGTTATAAAAAACAAACAAACAGAAATCCTAGAAATGCAGGAAGCAATAAACCAACTTAAAAACTCAAATGAGAATACTACCAGCAGAGTAGATCACTTAGAAGATAGAACATCAGACAATGAAGACAAAGTATTTCAACTTGAAAAGAACATAGACAGCTCAGCGAGACTCTTAAGAAACCATGAGCAGAACATCCAAGAAATATGGGATAACATAAAGAGACCAAACTTAAGAGTCATTGGGATACAGGAAGGTATAGAGGTCCAAACCAAAGGAATGAGCAATCTGTTCAACGAAATAATATGAGAAAACTTCCCAGACTTGAAGAATGAGACAGAATCCCAAATCCTAGAAGCCTATAGGACGACGAATGTGCAAAATCATAAGAGATCCACACCTAGACACATTATAATGAAGATGCCCAACATACAGAATAAGGAGAGAATTTTAAAAGCTTCAAGAGAAAGGAAGCAGATTACATTTAGGGGTAAACCAATCAGGATAACAGCTGATATTTCAACACAGACTCTGAAAGCTAGAAGATCCTGGAACAACATATTTCAAACGCTGAAAGAAAATGGGTTCCAACCAAGAATTGTGTATCCAGCGAAATTAAGCTTCAGGATGGAAGATGAAATTAAAACCTTCCACGATAAACAAAAGCTAAAAGAATTTGCAGCTAGAAAACCATTTCTTCAAAACATCCTTGGCAAAACATTACAGGAAGAGGAAATGAAAAATAACAATGAAAACCAACAGTGGGAGGTAGTACAGTAAAGGGAAAAAATAATCAAAGAGGAAAAACAAACCATGTTAAGTAACATAAATAAACAAATATGGCTGGAAGAACAATCCATATCTCAATAATAACCCTAAATGTTAATGGCTTAAATTCACCAATTAAGAGACACAGGCTAGTAGAGTGGATCAAAAGAAAAGATCCAACAATTTGCTGCCTATAGGAGACGCATTTGATAGGAAAAGACATATATAGACTGAAGGTTAAAGGTTGGGAAAAATCATATCACTCATATGGATTTCCGAAACAAGCAAGAGTGTCCATACTCATATCAAATAAAATAGATTTCAAGCCAAAGTTAATCAAAAGGGATAAAGAGGGACACTACATACTTCTCAAGGGAACCATACACCAACAAGACATAACAATCATAAATATATATGCTCCAAAAAATTGTGCAGCTATGTTCATCAAACAAACTCTTCTCAAGTTCCAGAGTCTAATAGACCACCATACAATAATTATGGGAGACTTCAACACACCTCTCTCACCACTGGACAGATCTTCCAAACAAAAGTTGAATAAAGAAACTATAGAACTCAATAATACAATTAATAACCTAGACTTAATTGACGTATATAGAATATACCACCCAACATCAAGCAGTTACACTTTTTTCTCAGCAGCACATGGATCCTTCTCAAAAATAGATCATATATTATGTCACAGGGCAACTCTTAGACATTATAAAGGAGTAGAGATAATACCATGCATCTTATCTGATCATAATGGAATGAAACTGGAAATCAATGATAAAAGAAGGAAGGAAAAATAATGCATCACTTGGAGAATGAACAATAGGTTACTGAATGATCAATGGGTTATAGAAGACATCAAGGAGGAAATTAAAAAATTCTTAGAGATAAATGAAAACAAAGACACAACATATCAGAATCTATGGGACGCAATGAAAGCAGTTCTAAGAGGAAAATTCATTGCCTGGAGTTCATTCCTTAAAAAAAGGAAAAAACAACAAATAAATGATCTCACACTTCATCTCAAAATTCTAGAAAAAGAAGAGCAAAACAACAGCAAAAGAAGTAGAAGGCAAGAAATAATTAAAATCAGAGCTGACATTAATGAAATCGAAACAAAAGAAACAATTGAAAAAATTGACAAAACTAAAAGTTGGTTCTTTGAAAAAATAGATAAGATCGACAGACCCTTAGCCATGCTAGCGAAGAGAAGTAGAGAGAGAACTCAGATTACTAGCATACGGGATGAAAAAGGCAATATCACAACAGACACTTCAGAAATACAGAAGATAATTAGAAATTATTTTGAATCCTTATACTCCAATAAAATAGAAGATAGTGAAGGCATCGATAAATTTCTTAAGTCATATGATCTACCCAGATTGAGTCAGGAGGATATAGACAACCTAAACAGACCAATATCAATCGAGGAAATAGAAGAAGCCATCAAAAGACTACCAACTAAGAAAAGCCCAGGACCGGATGGGTATACAGCAGAGTTTTACAAAACCTTTAAAGAAGAACTAATACCAATACTTTTCAAGCTATTTCAGGAAATAGAGAAAGAGGGAGAACTTCCAAATTCATTCTATGAGGCCAACATCACCCTGATTCCTAAACCAGACAAAGACACTTCAAAGAAAGAAAACTACAGACCAATATCTCTCATGAATCTAGATGCAAAAATCCTCAATAAAATTCTGGCGAATCGGATACAAAAACATATCAAAAAAATTGTGCACCATGATCAAGTAGGATTCATCCCTGGGATGCAAGGCTCGTTCAATATACAGAAATCAATAAATGTTATTTACCACATCAATAGACTTAAAGATAAGAACCATATGATCATATCGATAGATGCAGAAAAAGCATTTGACAAAGTACAGCATCACTTCATGTTCAAAACTCTAGAAAAACTAGGGATAACAGGAACATACCTCAATATTGTAAAAGCTATCTATGCTAAGCCTCAGGCTAGCATCATTCTGAATGGAGAAAAATTGAAGGCATTCCCTCTAAAATCTGGAACAAGACAGGGATGCCCTCTCTCACCACTTCTGTTCAACATAGTTCTCGAAACACTGGCCAGAGCAATTAGAGAGACGAAAGAAATTAAAGGCATAAAAATAGGAAAAGAAGAACTTAAATTATCACTATTTGCAGTTGACATGATTCTATACCTAGCAGACCCAAAAGGGTCTACAAAGAAACTATTAGAGCTAAAAATTAATTCAGCAAAGTGGCAGGATATAAAATCAACACGCATAAATCAAAGGCATTCCTGCATATCAGCGACAAATCCTCTGAAATGGAAATGAGGACAACCACTCCATTCACAATATCCTCACAAAAAATAAAATACTTGGGAATCAACCTAACAAAAGAGCTGAAAGACTTATACAATGAAAACTACAGAACCCTAAAGAGAGAAATAGAAGAAGATCTTAGAAGATGGAAAAATATACCCTGTTCATGGATAGGCAGAACTAACATCATCAAAATGGCGATATTACCAAAAGTTCTCTATAGGTTTAATGCAATGCCAATCAAAATCCCAATGGCATTTCTTGTAGAAATAGAGAAAGCAATCATGAAATTCATATGGAAAAATAAACGACCCAGAATAGCAAAAACAATGCTAAGCAGGAAGTGTGAATCAGGCGGTATAGCGATACCAGACTTCAAACTATACTACAGAGCAATAGTAACAAAAACAGCATGGTACTGGTACCAAAACAGATGGGTGGACCAATGGTACAGAATAGAGGACACAGAAACCAATCCACAATATTACAACTATCTTATATTTGATAAAGGGGCTAAAAGGGTGCAATGGAGGAAGGATAGCATCTTCAACAAATGGTGCTGGGAAAACTGGAAATCCATATGCAACAAAATGAAACTGAATCCCTTTCTCTCGCCATGCACAAAAGTTAACTCAAAATAGATCAAGGAGCTTGATATCAAATCAGAGATACTGCATCTGATAGAAGAAAAAGTTGGCTACGATCTACATACTGTGGGGTCGGGCTCCAAATTCCTCAATAGGACACCCATAGCACAAGAGTTAATAACTAGAATCAACAAATGGGACTTACTCAAACTAAAAAGTTTTTTCTCAGCAAGAGAAACAATAAGAGAGGTAAATAGGGAGCCTACATCCTGGGAACAAATCTTTACTCCTCACACTTCAGATAGAGCCCTGATATCCAGAGTATACAAAGGACTCAAAAAATTAAACAATAAGAAAACAAATAACCCAATCAACAAATGGGCCAAGGACCTGAACAGACACTTCTCTGAGGAGGGCATACAATCAATCAACAAGTACATGAAAAAATGCTCACCATCTCTAGCAGTCAGAGAAATGCAAATCAAAACCACCCTAAGATACCATCTCACTCCAGTAAGATTGGCAGCCATTATGAAGTCAAACAACAACAAGTGCTGGTGAGGTGTGGGGAAAAGGGTACACTTGTACATTCCTGGTGGGACTGCAAATTGGTGCGGCCAATTTGGAAAGCAGTATGGAGATTTCTTGGAAAGCTGGGAATGGAACCACCATTTGACCCAGCTATTCCCCTTCTCGGTCTATTCCCTAAAGACCTAAAAAGAGCATACTACAGGGACACTGCTACATCAATGTTCATAGCAGCACAATTCACAATAGCAAGACTGTGGAACAAACCTAGATGCGCTTCAATAGACGAATGGATTAAAAAAATGTGGCATTTATACACAATGGAGTATTACTCTGCATTAAAAAATGACAAAATCATAGAATTTGCAGGGAAATGGATGGCATTAGAGCATATTATGCTAAGTGAACTAGCCAATCCCTAAAAAACAAATGCCAAATATCTTCTTTGATATAAGGAGAGTAACTAAGAACAGAGTAGGGAGGAAGAGCATGCGAAGAAGATTAACATTAAACAGGGATGAGAGGTGGGAGGGAAAGGGAGAGAGAAGGGAAATTGCATGGAAATGGAAGGAGACCCTCAGGGTTATACAAAATTACATACAAGAGGAAGTGAGGGGATAGGGAAAAAAAGGGGGGGAGAAATGAATTACAATAGATGGAGTAGAGAGAGAAGATGGGAGGGGAGGGGAGGGGGATAGTAGAGGATAGGAAAGGCAGCAGAATACAACAGACACTAGTATGGCAATATGTAAATCAGTGTATGTGTAACTGATGTGATTCTGCAATCTTTATATGGGGTAAAAATGGGAGTTGATAACCCACTTGAATCAAAATGTGAAATATGATATATCAAGAACTATGGAATGTTTTGAACAACCAACAATAAAAATTATTTTAAAAAAGTACAATTTAAATATCTTTACACTTTGTCACAATTTATAAATTTTCTATAATAATTATTTCTTCAATCTGAAGATGTACAGAATTATTGCAATCTCATTCATTTAATTTTGTGCAATTGTCCAACTGATTTTAACTAATGTCAAATATTCTCTTGAAGACCTGAATTTTTTGTTTATGTACATTTTGTGTTGGGACTCAAAGCCTGGGCCTCCTGAATGCTAAGTATCACCTTATCACTGATCTTTCCCACTGGTTCTCACAAAGTGTGCTTTCCTGGATGGAGCAGGCTAGCACTTTAGTTGAAGTCAGATAAATTTTTATTATGGTTTGGATATGAGGTATCTCCCGAATTCTCATGTATGAGACAATGCAAGGAGGTTTGGAGAGGAAATGAATGGGTTATGAAAACCTTAACCCAATCATTGAATTAATCGGGGATTAACTGAGTGGTAACTTGAAGGTGGACAAGGTGTGGCTGGAGGAGGTGGGAATTGGGTGCATGGTTTTGGGGTATGTATTTTGTATCTGGAGAGTGGAATCCCTCTCTGTGCTCTGATCTTCATGTGAGCTGCTTTCCTCTACCACACTCTTCCACCAGGATATCCTGCCTCACCTTAAGCCCCAAGGAACAGGGTCTATTGTCTATGGATTGAGACCTCTGAAACCATGAGCCTCCAAATAAACTTTTTCTTCTCTAATATTGTTCTGCTCAGCTCTTTTAGTCATAGTGGTGATAAAGCTAAATAAATCACCTTTATCTTCGGCTTCCTTATTTTTCTCATCATTTTCCTTCATACCATTTTAGGAAACTATCTCAACTCTTGCAGAGTGCTTAGTGTATTCAATATGGATTCTCTTGGCAAGAGTATTGCCTTTCACTTGATTGTTGCATGCTAGGTAACATGCTAGAGTCTTCTAGTTTTGCCATGGACACCCTTCTGGGGCAGTCTTTTTTGAAAAGTACCCATTCCCTTAATGTCTACAACATCACCCTTCTTGTAGATGTGCATACATGTGGCCAGAGAAGCAAATCCATGTGTTTTTTTTTTTTTCTTTTTTAAGAGAGAAAGAGAGAGAGAGAGAGAGAGAGAGAGAGAGAGAGAAAGAGAGAGAAATTTTTTTTAATGTTTATTTTTTTAGTTTTCGGCAGACACAACATCTTTGTTTTTGTATGTGGTGCTGAGGATTGAACCTGGGCTGCACGCATGCCAGGCGAGCCCGCTACTGCTTGAGCCACATCCCCAGCCCGCAAATCCATGTTTTGAAAAAGGCCTGGAGAACATGTATTGGGTGCTTTCCTCTTTTCCTTTGTATTAGTCATTTTGGAAAATTAATGACATCTTTTCTCAAAAATTGTTAGAAGGGGACTTGTGTTATGGCTCAGTGGTAGACCACAAGCCTAGCATGTGCAAGGCACTGGGTTCGATCTTCAGTACCACATAAAAAATAAATAAATAAAATAAGATATTGTGTCCAACTATAAGTAATTTTTAAAAAATTGTTAGAATGATTAAATACGTTTACTTGTGTGAACCTCTTTGTGCACAGTTGGTACTCAGTACATGAAGGTTTTGTTTTGTTTTGCTTCTTTTAAGCACAGGTAAAGATTATAGTTAAAAGTTAAAGCTAAATAATTAGAACAATTTACCTTCAATGAAGATCTAATTTATAGATCTGACTGCTTTAAAGGTATGAGTCAGGATGGTGACACTACTTGTGGTAAGACACTGTAAACTAAATATCAAAGTAAAGGAGCCTAAGAGTCTTAGAAATTACAGTAGGTTGGCATAAATTGAATTAGGCAATGTTCCATTTGAAGTTGTGTTTCTAAGTGTGGTTTCCACTTCAGAGAAAATCAACAGGACCCTGCAACACTATATAGAGACATCAATATGGCAAATGCTTTGTTCCTTGATAGGAATTTAACTTCCTTCTGTACCCATGATGCTTTTTTAACACCATCTTCTGTGGTTATGTTACCTTATATAACTCTATGACCTTTAGTTAAAAACTGCTTCTGAAGAAACCCATTTAATAGCAGAATAAGTAAAGCAACGGTTCCATAGAATTCACTAATATTATCATTTATCTCATCATCCAAAATCAGGTAACTCTAACCTAGTTAATGTTCAGTTGCAGGATGTATCTGGAAAAAAAAACATCTCTTCAGTTAGTCCTCTGAATCAGGCTTTGATGTGTATATGATACTTTACTAGTTTAAAATATTAATATTCTACAGCAGCAATATTATATATTTCACTAACAAACAACCCCAGATCTGAGTCATTTAACCCTACAGTTTTTCCTGCTCAGACTATATTTCAGGTAAATTGTGTGTGTGTGTGTGTGTGTGTGTGTGTGTGTGTGTGTGTGCATGCATGTATTTTACAGGAATGTTCTACTCTACAGTCACTTGAAGGACCCAGTCTGAGGAATGGCTTAGCATTTAAAATGTCAGCATTGTGGTTGCAATAGCAAGAGAAGTTGGTGAAGAAAGTACCATTCTCATTGATTTATGAACACAAGTGACTCAAAACCCTTCCATCCACAGCCATAGTCAGAAGTAGTTTTGTTGCTCCAGGTAATAGGTGAGTAGGGGTTAAGGAAGGTGAAAAGCAAATGGAATGTTTTATGAGTGCTCTAGTCTCTGCCACAGGAGTTTTTCCCTCAACTAATACCCAAAAATGTTTTGTAGCCTGGGACATTTTACCATAATAAGATTTACGACAGGTAGAAGTAATTGTCTTTGTATGAAGTGGAAGAAAATGACTGTGAACGCAGGTAAATGTCAAGTATAGTTCAGTGAGAGAAAGTGTTTTCTGCAGACACTGAGACCCTGGACATTTTTCTTATTCATGATTTATAGATTCTAAATAGATTGTGCATCCAAGTGAGCAAATGAAATGAGCATTAATTGGCTGATTCTCTTTTTTAAGATTTTTCAGTTGTCCAAATGATGGCACAGCATGAGAATAACTCTGACTCTTGGATGTCAGCCCTGCATCTGTATTGGCACCTTTAGCTCATGCTTTCTGGTAATCTATCCAGTTCTTTCCTTCTTCTTGTGTTCTGCCAATTTTTCTTTAACTCCTTTGGTTCATCTTCCTAAATTAACAAGTTATTAATATTATCCCTATTATCCTTCTCTCCATAACTCCTTTTTTACTTACACCTATGCATAAAACACTTCATAGCTCTGATCTTTGTCAAAATATTGGAAAAATCTATCCCTGAGACTAAGGATGAGGATCCCCAGTCTACATGTCCAAGTTGAACTTGGATAGTGTCTGCTCCTTTAGGAACCCATAGAAATTCCTATTCAGTTTGTGATCTCTTTTTAGATAATCAAATTGTCCACAGCAAGCAACATTTATTTCCATGTTGTAATTAGAAAACACATGCCAAACATATCCTGGATGTGGTCTTCATATTATAAAATGAATATGTTATACATTTAAATTATTTTGATCTCTTTAGAATATTTTCTCAAGGGCTCATATCCTACAAACTGGAAATCACTAATCAGTGAGAACCTAATATTCCTTCACTAAGTGAAAATAAGGGATGAATATTCATTCTTTCTTTAGAAAAATATCCTGTGGATTTTTAAAGTAAATTTAAATATGCTAATAAGGAATCTACACAAAATAATTTGTATAGTATTCCTAAATGTCCTAAATGCCACTGCTTTGTAGACCTCACTGTATTTTCCTATTTTGGAAGATAAGATTCTGGAAGGCAGAGATCATTTGTACTCCTCTGTCTTATGTAGCAGGATACAGAAAACTATGTAACAAGTTTGGATGAGTTATTTTAGAAAACATACATATTTTCTAAGTGAGATTTGGATTGCAGCCTATGTATATTCCCCTGATGCCTAAAGATGCAAAGAATTGTCAGAACAGTTTGGTTCATCAAGATTTAAAGTGCAAAATTATTATGACACTCATTTGGCACATATGAGACCAGCAGAATTAAATCTTTAATCCTTAGGAGTCCTTCAAACAGGATCTGTTTCTATAAGATAAGAGGCACCATTAGTGACTATATATACACTACATGATTGGGGTGAGTTAATAGTAAAATGACTTAAAGACCAATATCAGCAACTTGCTAGTTTGTTTCATTTAGTATTTTGTTATTTCATGGCTTGAGTATTACTTTACACCTATGTGTACTTATAAGCAGGAAGCTCATTCTTCTGAGATTAAATATTGATGTTTATTTAGGGAATAATTATGGTTTTTAATATCTGCATATATTAATTTTATGAACCTGATTATTATAATGTATGTAATAATAAATAACATTTTAATTTTTTTCACATTATTTGCAATTAAAGAAAATATGAGATATTTTAACTCAATATTAAACCATTTTTATAGTCAATAAAGCATAAAAATCAAGGCTTATTTTGCTCATTTATCAGGGTTCACATTGCTCAATGTTCTCAAAAAAAGATTATGTTAACATAATGTCACTAAAACTTGTAATTATTTATGTCTGGCAAGTACAAACTAATATCTACAAAACTTGGATGCAATATAAATAAATAACAAAATACATAAATCCTTTTTACAAAAAATAAGATAAGAGTTGAAATACTAAAATGAAATCAAGGGATTTTCTTGCATGAAGAGATTTTCTCAATCTCTAATGCCTTTAATGGCAGAAAAAAATTAACTACATGTCAGTAAAATCCGATTGTAGAGATCAAAGTGTCTATCTATGCAGAAGAGTAAAATGCCTTTTGTGGAATGATTCATTTTTATTTAGTAAAAGTTGAATTTTCTCCTCTACAGACTACAAGTTAATATTTGCAATAGGATAAAATGTGTTTTTATTCAAAGTTCCCAAATGAATTTAACTCAAGTAATAAGCCAGGTTTATTCTGTGGGCTGAGCACCTCTTGCAAATTGTGGCATAGCTCTTGGTACTATAGTTACCCCAGTTCCAAAAACATGAAGTTCAAGTGTTGATAAATGTTTCACAATATATTAGTAAAATGTTTAGGAAAGTACAGAACTACCTAATTGGCTAATTAAGAGGCCTGTGACAAAGCTACAATAACAAAAAACAGCATGGTATTGGCATCAAAATAGACATGAAGATCAATGAAATGTAATAGAAGACGCAGAGACAAATCCACATATTTACAGCTTTCTGATACTTGACAAAAGGTGCCAAAATTATATTTTGGAAAAAAAGACAGTCTTTTTATCAAATAGTGCTGGGAAAACTGGATAGTTATACATAGAAAAATGAAATTTTCAGAAAGATAAATGGAAGAAGATTTAGTGATAAGTGTACAGAGAGAGGAAAATGACTGATTTTTGCCATTAATTTTAGGTTTAACAGTGAAGAAGGCCTTGTAATTTTTTGTAGTTGTCATTCAAGTTATAATTCAAATTTCATGTAAATTTTGGATGATTTGGTCCTTGACTTGATCAAATAATGGAAACCAAGATGATGTATACTGTAATTTATTGAATTTTCCTATGGAAAATGGGTACTGAAGAGAGATATTTGGGACTTAATCTGCCAACCTAAATGCTGCTTGAAATGTTCTTCCTTTCTTTTAACAGTCATCTTTTGCACTCTGCTAGGCACTTTAGAGCTTGGAATAAAATATACAATAACACACACTTAGACTGCTTAATAATCAGCATTACTGTGATCTTAGAATTATTTCTGAAATACATTACTACGGAGTTCTAACTCTTTAGGTAGAACTTCATCTTTTCTCCTTTTGTCTTCATATTTCTTAATGTAAGTCTCCCAGAACTATGAAATCTTTGGTGATTTAATTCTGATGTTTTCCACTGGATGATGCAGGATTGATGGGAACTCTCATGGAATATAAATGGTCTGACTGGACTCAAAGGAGCCTTAACATAATGCACTTTTAAGCAGAGAGAATAAAGTAATGATGTTAAGATTCTCTTATTATACCATCCTTTGCTCTTTCTTTTCTAGCTTTCAAGATGCATCTTGTCATTTTCCACAGAGTTCTACTTGTATGACTCTCAATAAATCTTATTAAAGTAGAATGCTAAATTCAGATTCATTGTTATGCTAACCAATGCTCATGCGTTTCTTCAATTTATTTGGGAAAAAATAACTCAAAGAAATTTCAAAGCATAAAATTTGTTACTAAACCATACCTTGTCCTACACAGACTTACCTACATCGATCTCAGTATCTCCAGTTTTAAATCGATAACCAATTTATAAACTGCATTTATCTTAGCCTAATTTTTCAGCAATAGAACTCTTTGGAAGGTGAGGGAATTTTGTATATATTCTTAGTAAGAATATATCTATATTTTATATAGCTTTTATTTTAAAATAACTCTAAATGGATTACAATATTTTTTTCTACTGAATTTTCTCCTCGAGGTCAGCTTTCCCCTTTCAATGGGCGTAGAAAAGACATTCCTAAGTCTGCATTTAATTTAGCTTGTGAGTCTCAAAGACCAAAAGTTTTCTAAAAATCTGTGAAAGATTGGGTATTGATATTTTGTTTCTTTATTTGCCCTCTCTCTTTTTTTTCTTTCACAGAATCCTTAAACTTTAAATTGTTACATGACACCCTAAAAAGTCTCAACATAATGTAGGAGTGGGTAGTAGAATAGTCTAAAATACCAATACATCCACAATCACCATTTTAAGATTTTTCCTTTGTGATGTACTATAGTCTTTCCTAATGTCCTCACTCACATTCAAAAAGAAAATGAAAACATTCCTTGCAGAACAGCTGCTTATACAACTAGCGCTGTGCTTTGGAGAAAGAGAAGTGGAAGGAGATTTATGGATCAATGTACAGAGAGATGGAAAAGGCCTATGTCAGAATTTTAAGATGGAGGCTTAAGGGTACTTTCTTAATATGGTGTTCCTGGAAATCTTAAACCACTAAGTTGCCCCCAAAAGATAGGGTACTGTAGAATACTTAAGGTTCTCTTTGTGCAAAAGAAAAATACCCACAGAAACGTAAACACATTGCCATTTATAACTTCACTGTCACTGATTTTATTTAATCTTGTGATCAATTCATTATTTACAAGGGGATATTAGTTAGCCCTGAATGTATTAGGCAGGCTATTAAATAGATGGTGAAAAATGAACACTGATCATCACGAATGGTGACTTATTTAAAGAGACACGAAGTGGAGATGGGAGATGAGAAATTCTGGACAAACAGTCAGAAAAAAAGGAGAAACCTCAGCCCTTGAGAAATATAAAATAAGAAGAATGGGTACATTTTGACTTCATCATTATTCTAACGTTTATATTTTTATCAGAGTAGATCAATATCCAAAGAGATAGATTTCCTTTTTCCCCTTTCTTCGTTCTCCTGAAGAGAATTCAAATTGCACAAGTGACTAAGGCAGTAATTTACATCTTTCTAAATAACAAGGAGGTCTTTCTGTAGTGCAGCTATGAGTACGATTCAAGGCAATGCTTCCCAACTACCTAGGATGAAAGAGGAGCATTTTATATTTTTCCATATCAAGCACAATAAAAATAAATTAGAAGAGAAAAAAAGACATAAAATTCAATCCCTATTTTGCTATCAGTAGATCCAATAGGCATAAAATCAGGCTGTTCTTTCGATGTACAATTTAAAATCTTCAAATTCTGTACAGCATCTCAAACTGACAAATAACCATTATGCATACCATTACCAGTTGGCATATCATCTTACGGAGCCCTGGTTTAGGGGTTTGGGAGAATAATGCCTACTGAGAAATAAAGATGGACATCTGGAGTTTTATTCCCAATAGAGAGGGATTCCATTTTCTACCTTTGCCATGTGGCTCCTATGCTTCAGGGTAGCTTTAAAGTATGTTTCCCCTGATAGCAATCCAAATCTAAGATTCAGATGCTGGATGAGGATTTATATGCTGACATTTTAAGCCAGTGGTTTTTAAAGATTTCTCACACTTAAGTGAATTAATTCATTTTTGTTCTCTTCTTTCCTATCACATAGATTAAATGTAAGTAAAATTTTCATTCAACTGTTGGAATCAGGAATAATACGGATAATCCTAAATCACTGAGAAGTGTCCCATGTTCCATATGATTTGAATATCCTGCCATTTTGCTTCAAAAACAAAATTATTTTTCTCAATTTTAATACATATGAATTTTTGATGAAAACCCTAGAAATTATTATTCTTTAGTTTGAAATTTTCTCTCAAATTGTTCAGTGCTCAGAAAAAGAGCATTGATATATATGTTTCTTGGCATTTGACTCCTAAATGCAGTACTCTTAATCTTAGTACATTCATAGATATCATGTTCATGATGGTTCTATCTAGAGTTGCATCTCACATCTTGATTATATTTTTAGTGTAACTGCTCAAAAATTGGAAATTATATTATTTGAAGATATTTTCTGATTTTTGTTTTATGACAGAATTTATTGATTTTCAGACAATATGTTGTAGTTGGGTTATATATTCGATAGATTTATTTCAAGGGGACAATATAAATTATTGGTTTGGAAATAAACAGGATGTGAATTATCCATTGGAATAGATGGGGTCAAAAGCACTTTATAAAAGTCTTTGCTGTGCTTATCTTTTGTTCTAGGTGTGAATATTATTAATAGAAGCATTAGAGCACATATTATATAGACTTACCAAAATTAATCTCCTTTTCTAAGCTTTACAAACTTATTCTTTTTATAATCATTTTTCTGCATAAAACTTAATAGTCCTAACAATAATAGCCTCAAATAAAAAGCCAGAAATGTATTTTTTAATAAAAATCATGACTTTCTATTAGCTTCATCCACATACTAGAAAATAAAGCACCCAATCAAATGCAAAGGAAGGAGACCAAGGGAATCTCAGTAGTGCTGTGTTACCTCCTTAACAAAATTTCTTATTTTTTATCTCAGGTCTCCTTGTGTCTCCACTAAGACACAAACTGCATGGTTTGTTTATTATAGATTGATGCTGATATTGTAGCAGATATTGTAGTATTTGTCTTTAGATATTGTGGCACTTGTCTTTTCCCAAAACTCCACATATTATTTTTTTCAGAAGGTAGCATTTACTTCAATAATACTCTGTGAAAGACAGTCAGTTGACCTCAAAGCATTTTTAAGGTCTATCTTTGGATAAAGTCACTTACTTGTCTAATTGCTAGAGGAATTCCTATAAGGAAAGTGTAACTTAAGAGACCTTGGCAGCCTCTAGATACACAGCTGCCAGTGCAGGAAATGTCATTTAATTTTTCACTTTATTTTTTCCCCTCTGACATAGGGAGATTTCTTACTGAGGAGAAAAGACTATGCAGCACACAGGAAGGTTTATTCAGACAGCACTTCTTGTCTTCCCCTCTCCACCTACTCCTCCTGCTGCAGGAAACACCCATCTCCATCTGTCACATGAGTTGTTTGGATATCCTCGAATTTTATATAGATGGAACCATGAAGTAGGAATAATTAATTGTCTGACTTGGCATAGTCCATTTAATCATTTTGAAACTAATCTATGTTAGTGTGTGAAAAAAAAATGTCTTATTCCTTTGTATTGACTAATAGCATTCCATTTCATGGATGTACCATTGAGTATCTATTGTCCTTAGGATGTTATGCTAAAAACAGCAAAGTACAGAAGCACCATTTGCTTCACATCCTCACAGACCCTTGGTATGTTCAGTCTTCTGAATTTTAGATATTCTAGTGGGTATGTTTTGGTATCTCTTGGTATCTCATGGTGATTTTGATTTGTATTTCTCTCTTGATTATTGATGTGATAATTTTGGGGGTTACTGTCTAGTCTTTTGTCTTCTTTCTTAAAGTGTCTATGCAATTATTTTGCCATTTCTTTTTAATTAACTCTACACTGAATTTTGAAATATAAGAAATTCTGTCTACCCCAAAGAAGAGATCTCCTCTGTTAGATATAGATTTTGTGAATATGTCCTACCAATCTGTATCTTGCCTTCCATCATATTAAAAGAGTGCCTTTTAAAGAGTGAATTTTATCTTTGATAAAATTTTATCCATTGACATTTATTTTTTCGGTTTGTATTTAAGAATCTTTGACAAACCTATGGTCACTTCAAGTTTAACCTATGATTTCTTCAAGAAATTTTGTAGTTTTAGTTTATTCATTTAGTTCTGTGGCCCATGTTTATTTACTTGTTGCATATGTATAATATATTTTGTCTTATGTCAAAAATTAATTGTGCACAGATAGATCCTTACATATTTACCTTTATATAAGACAATTCCTTAATTACTACAAATTTTGTCTTGAAATTAGATAATCTTCCCCTCTTTTGCTTTTTAATTTTTTTATTTTGTTTTATTATCTTATGTTCTTTGAATTTCAGTATCATATACGAGTGAATTTCAGTATCAGCTCATCAATTTTTACAAGGAAACCTACTAGGATTTTAATTGAAATTTCTTTAGATAGATTAATTTAGGTAGAATTAACATTTCATCAATATTTCATATCCTGATGCATGACTATGGTATATTAACCTGTTTATTTAGGACTTCTTTAACTTTCCTCAGAAATACTTTATAAACCTAAGCAGGCCATAGTAGTGCACAACGGTAATCCCCCAGCTACTCAGGAGCATGAGGCAGGAGGATTCCAAGTTCAAAGACATCCTGGCCAATTTAGTGAGATTCTGTCTCAAAAATCAAACAAAAAAATAAAAATAAAAATAAAAAGGATTGCTAACATAGCTTAGTGATAGAGCATCCCTGGGTTCAATTCCCAACACAGAAAAAAAAAATTACTTTTTTAAATGTAAAGATTTTTCTACACTTTTTTTAAAAAATCCCCTTAATATTATTTAAGATTTTAAGATTTCTGATGTCACCTGGTTCCTATTATTCCATCCACACCAGAAGCAAAAGTTCCCTTAATTTTCCAAATTTATTTTACTCTCACATAAATCCAAACAGTCTTAACAGCCCTAAACTCCTAATGCTTGATATTTTTGTCCAGCAAGAGTGAAACCGTTTTGGTCTTATTTCCTTGAACTGAGGCTTTAAAAACAACCTCTGAGAGAAAATCTGATTGAATGCTACCTCTTTTCCTGATCTTCCCTTCCACTTGAAATCATGGAAATAGACCTTAGGTTGCTATTCAATGCCTGCAAGAAAAAAGCAACCCAAAATTTGAATTGTTATTTTGTCCAATTTTTGTAGTTGTTTGTGGTCAGAAAATAAGCTACCTTGATAATGCAAAAACAGAAAGGACAATTTTCCTGATAAAATAAAAAGTTATCATTTATCAGATCAAAGTTCTTATGTTTTCTATATTGCCTTCCATTTTGTTTTATTTTCTTTTATCTTTCTTATTTCAACCCACAGGTGCAGAATACTTCTTACTTGATGATGGGATTCTCAGAATGGAAGAAACAATTTTACAGTAAGAAAGAAAGATCCCTGGGAGACAAAGAAAACTGGAGATGTCACCAACAAAATACATGGCTGTATTTTTGGTAACTGTATCAGAATAGGCAAGACTGGGGAACAAAGAAGAGTCACAGAAGCAATTAGTGATTTCCACATCATCAAAGTAGGTAAATCAAGTTGTGCACCTGGGAATCCAAAAGGCTAAACAAAAAGGATACAAAAACTAAGAAGACACAGAGGTGAGGGCTCATGATGACCTGGTAATAAAAGAAATGAGAGATGGCCACAAACCAGCCATGAGCCCTCACATGCAAAAATGATAAAAGGAGAGATCTGTATCAGGACTGACTTTGCTGTGAGTTTAAATGGAGATGAAGCAGGTGTCAGGCAAGGATAATTTGAAGAGAATGGAGTACATGGGATGCGGAAGTGGTAGTCAAGTGACAATCAGATGATGAACATTTTCCCAAGCACCAACACCAGGTACATGCATAGGAGCATTTCAGAGAAGATGGGTTCCAGTTCTGGATCCTCTAACAGTTTCAAAAGATTGAATTCTGAGACATGGGTTGAATATTTTTTGGTTCTGTATTGCTTGAACAATCTTAGAAAAAAGGAAAAGAGGATTGGAAAAGGAGAAAATAAGCAGACAACAAACACTCAAACAATGTACAAATTCCTTTTGACTTAGAATAGTTAAACACGCATGTGTATAGGCTAGGACAATATTATCTGAACACTGAAGTCGATAGTTCATGTCAGAAAGCATTATGTTCCAGCTATCTCCCAGGAGTTTTTCAGGGTAGACTATTTTTCAGTATTATAGGCTGAGCATCTCATTTAATTTTTATTGGTGCATATTAATTATACAGTGGTGAGTTTCATTTTCACTGTCCAATGTCTTCCATGCCCTCCCTGTCTTCCTTCTGCTTGTCCTTTTCCTCTATCCCAGTGGTCTTGCTTCTACTTTCATAACACCTATTTTTTTTCCACTTTTCCTTCTAGTTTCCACATATGAGAGGAAACATAAAAACTTCTTTCTGAGTCTTAACTCTCTCTTAACTTGAATCTCTCCACATCCATACATTTTCCTGCAAATGGCATAATTTTGTTCTTTTTGGAGGATGAATGAAGCTCCATTGTGTTAATATACAGAATTTTAAAAATTCAGTCATCATCTGTAGACAGACACCCCAGCTGATTCCATAACTTGGAAATGGAGACGCATATCAAAACTACATGGAGATGCTATGTCACTGCAGTGAGAATGGCAATCTTCAAGAATACAAATAACAATTAATGCTGGTGAGGATGCAGGGAAAGGGAAATCTGACACACTGTTAGTGGGAATGTAAATTAGTATACCCAGCATGGAAATCAGTAAAGAGGATCCTCAAAAACCTAAAAGTAGAACCACCATATAAACCATCTATCCCACTCCTTGGTATTATCCAAATGGACTTAAATTTAGAGATGCATGCATACCTATGTTTGTCACAATAAAATTCACAGTAATTTCCATTTTTCTTAATAGCATGACCAAAATATCCAGTATTATCTGACCCCTTCCTGCTTTCTCAACCTCCTGGATGTCACCACTTCTCAACACAGACATATACATATGTACATGGTACTTAGCCAATGGACTCTTCTCAGCTCAGCAGAATCACTTCTTTACCCATGATAACTTTTTGTATGTTTTGCATTCGGTCTGCATGGAATGCTTTCTCTACAACCTGTTTGACAATTTAATTAATATTCATCTTTCAGAAAACAGCTGAGATATCCCTTCATCAGGGAATTCTTTCCTGACTCCCCTCTGAATATACCATTTCCCAGTATTATAGGCTGAATATCTCATTTAATTTTTCTTCAGAGAACTTACCACGCATGAAATTAGTTTGTTTTTTAATTGTTTAATATCTGCTTATTCCCTTCTGAGGCAGGTTCATGTGTTTCACAAAATGGAACCTAGTACCAGTTGACTTTGTGTCACATGGTTCTGTGAAAAAATTCAGTTATCTCTGAAATTAGTGAACATTAGTCCTCAAATAAAGTGATTCAAAATTTTGTTACTAATGTATATTAACTATGAGAAATTGCACCAAGTACAAAGGTCCCTGCTAACTAGCCAATCTGCAAACCACTATGTGAATAACAGATGTATTTTTCTCAAACCGTATCACTAATTGGTTATCCTGCATATGTTGTTCAGTTCAGGTTTGGACAGTGAAGCAGAAAATGCATTACCTCATGATCCCCCAGTAATAAACCCACGTATGCAATATTGTATGAAAGTGGATAATTTAGAGAGTTGGCCAGCAAAGTAAAGGTGTTTCAAAAGTAACAAGAAGTGATAATGCTGGAAGTAAAGCTTAAATAAAACAAATGGAATTACAGAAGGAGTGCTGACTGTGGGGATGTGGATGCACTTTCCCTTCAATAGAGACAAGATATATAACCAGAGAATAGAGTCAAAGTGAGATGATTGTTACAAATGAAGAAGGTGGCTATGATTAGGAAGCTAAATATTAGGAAGTGATGCTGGTAAAAATCTTCACATTTAAAGGAACTCTTAGAAATAGTTCACATGTTGAAAATGCAAAGAATGCACTATTGGAAGCTGGTGACAACTTACAAAAGACTATGACAATGACAATTCACTAAGGCATAGAAAAGATGCTCCCATTATTCTGCCTGTAAAAAAAAAAAATGGGGGTTTTGTTTGTTTTGAAACCAAGGGTACTTGACCACTGAGCCTCATTTATCAGCTAAGTTACTGAGGCTGGCCTTGAACTTGCAATCATCCTGCCTCGGCCTCCTGAGTTGCTGGGAGTAGAGGTGCACACCATCCTACCAGGCACAAATTAAAAATTTTAGTTACCAATGGTTCTAGTGTATTAAATTACAATGTATTAATTAAATACTAGTTGTACTATTTTTGCATTTCCCAAACATTTATAACAAACAGGAAGAAAGTTTTTTAAAATTTTTGACAACAATTTTTAAAGTCAGAGAAAAATTGTTATTTTTATAATTGATTATTAAGATCCATTTTCATGATTTCAATTTGTACAATTTCAGTGTGCATATAGTCATTTTTATGGTCTTGTAATACTGTGCAAAGACTGCCTGGAATTAGTTGCTACTAAGTAGTTTTTGAATAAATGATTCAAATTTTAAAGGAAACAAACACTGAGAAAAGAGAGGTTTATACTTATAGAAGCAAGTTTTGCTTACTGCTTGGTGATGGTTTTGATTCAGTTACCATATGTTGCCTTATTCTGAAGAAGTTTTTGAACAGATTATAGGCCATTGGTGTTACTTTTTGATAAATTTGGGACAGGAGTGGTGGGATGTCAAGATTGTACAGGGAGTAAGATAGTTATAATTTGGGTACACTTGCTGGGGATCAAAGGAAGGGCTTCATACATTCTAGGCAAGAGCTGTACCATGAATCTAGATCCTGAGTCCCTGAATCATTTTATATTTAAATATTTGCTATTTGCCACCAAAGTAATTACAGGTTATACATGTATTTTAATGATTAAACAAGTTACTTCCCCTCACGCTGATAAAGAGAGTGAAGCCCCTGGCAGGCTCTCCTTGCCTGATAAGAGGGAAAGGCAAGAAGATCAGGGTGAAGACCACCAGACCAGATGTTTCTGACCCCAGGGTAAATGATGTCACTGAGAAATCCAGTGGTAAGTGATAAGGATTGAAAGGGGGGTCAAAACCCCCCAAAATATAGTATAAATAATAGAGCAAATGAACAGGGATTCTGCCAGCCTAAACAAGGATGCACTCAAGCTGGAGAGCCTGATGAGGACCTGACATCCCATCACTTGTCATTGTTCCTGAGTCTCTGCGTGATCCTCACCAAGGCCTGTCTGGACCTTGGTGAGAGGCGCAACTTCTCCCTATGACCACCTCCTCCTCCCCCTCCTCAACTGGTCATCCACTCCATGCCAGGAAAAGCCTGCCTTGGTTCCGGACCTGGTCACCATGGTCTGAGTGAGTGTGCATCTGCTGGACTTAAAGCCTAAGGCTAAAGACTTTTGAACTTAGCATGCAGAGGGAATGTCTGTCATTAGCCTATCATGTTTAAGTGTGTTTTGCAGTGCTTAGAATTAATATAGAATTGTTTGCTGTGAATTAATTAATGTAGAATTGTTTGCTGTGAATTGATTGCAGTGCCTAGCATTAAGGATTGTCGTTTTCTTGATTAAGAACCTAGAGAGTGAAATTGTATTGAGTAATTTGAGTGAAGAAAGCATTGAAAGGGGCAGAAGCGCGTGGACATTCTTTATTTCTCCCCTCGACTACATAGGTCGCAGTTTTGTCCCCTCATGACAAATAGTCAAGAAAACCGAGAACAATTGAAAAAGAAACAACTTTAGAATTCAGTGTAAAATAGTCACTGCTCATATCCAACTCTGTTTCAGCAAACTTCATAAAGATGAATGTATAGAACAACACACCAACTAGGTGTATCATAGTAAAACGAATGACAATCAAAATTGAAGAGAAAATATTGAAAATGAAAGGGGAAAGAAAAGATATCAAAGGGAAAAAAAATGATGTCCATGAAAGCTTACTAATCATCAGATAAAAGGGACAGATGAAAATAGAACAAAATATTTTAAATACTTGAAAAAATTGACCCATGTTTATTTTTATTAGTGCATTATAATCACACATAGTAGTGTGATTCACGATATTGTGTTTGTTCATACATAATTTGTTCATAGCATAATTTGATCCATGTAATTCTCCATTACCTTCCATTTCCTCCTCTTCTGCCTCCCCTTGACTCCAGTTCTTCACCGTGCCTTGCCCTCTCCTCCCTCTTGACTACCTTTCTCTACTGGTCTCCCTTCTATTTTTTCAGATTGCTTTAAACAAAAAAAAAAAAAAAAAAAAAAAAAAAAAACACTATTTTCTTTCTCTTCTTTCTATCTCTACCTTCCACATATAAGAGAAAATATTTGATTTTGATTTCTGATTTTGATTTCTGAGTTTCTCTTAGTTCACCTAGCATGATGTTCTCCATTTTTATACATTAACCAGCAAATGACAATAGTTTCATTCTTTATTCAGAAAAACCATTTTTCAAGAAAACATGTAGAACAAAAGCTTTTAGAAAAATAAAAGTGGAAAGAATTTGTTGCTAGGAGACCTACACTGAAAGAAATACTAAACAAAGTTTTGAAGCTTAAAGAAATTTTAATAGTTGAAAACTTGAATCTTCAAAAACTATAACATACAACCAACCAGTTTCTTCATTATATCTCTTGCTAAAATAACTATATTAAGCAAACAAAGAAAAATGGATATAATGTGTGAGTTATAATAAATAGAGAAGTAAATCTTTGCTAATAGTTGTCCAAATAAAAAAAGGGTAAATGGGGACAAACTATTATAAACTTGCCTTTTGAATGAGGAATATGATCTTATATCTAAGTAGATCATGATAAATTAAGTATGCATATTATAAGCTCCAGTAAAATCATATTAATATAGCAAATATTGACAAAGATTTAAAAAGCCAATAGATTAAGGTAAATAAAATTCTATAAAAATTCAGTTCTAAAAGCACTTTTTAAGCTCAGGTAAGTTAAAAGTAGACATATGCAAAATAAAGCAAAAAAAAAAAACTTTTAAGTATTATTAATTATAGGTGGATCCTGCAAATATTAAACATGATTATAACTATGTTCATATCCAACAAAATGAAGTTGAAGGTGTATAATCTGAGATTATAAGAAACATTTCCTAAAGAAAGGGAAAATTAGTCGAATATTTAAAAATTTAATGTTAAGAATATCAAACATTAAAATTCAACTACTTAGTTTTCACGCATTCATTTTGTTAGTATAAGAAGAAAGAATGCTAATCAAATAAACTTTTAAGAACAGCGTAACTTTGATATTAAAATATGACATCATTCTTAGAAGAAAATTTTAGGTGAATGTCTCCATGAACTAAAGAAGTTCTCATTAGCAAATTATTCAAAATTGTATCATCTAAATTTTGGTATTTCACAAATAACTGAGTTTTATTCTAGGAATATAAGCTTTGCCTTTGTTTTTTTTAATATTTATTCATTTATTTATTAGTTTTAGGTGGACACAATATCTTTATTGTGGGTTTGACCACCACCACAAAAAAAAAAAAAAAAAAAAAAAAAACGAACAAAACAAAACCAAAAAAACAAAACAGGAATTCATGATAAAATTCCATGAGCTCTGAGAAATGGGGAATTTTTTTCATTCACGTATGTGATATCTATGAAAATCCTATGGTTAACACATATTTAGTGGTAAAAAAATAGTTTCCCCCCATGTTTTAGGATATAAACCATATCCACTTCAATTACTTTATTTATTTTACTTAAGGTGTTGTCAAAGGACTGTGAATTTAAGTAACAAAACCAATAGTTTTGTTATAAATAAATACTGCAAATTAAGAAGTAAAATGTATTTATTTTCAGATGACATGACTGATACATGAAAAATCCCAGCAAAAAAAATCACTTGACACTAAATGGAAAACTATATAAGAACTAACTTAAATTAGGCAAAATTGAGGAATATGATTAAAACACACATATATCAATTATATTTCCATACACTATTAGGAGATAATTGGAAAATCAAGCATAAAAAGCAATATATTTACAATACTGTCAAATGTACCAATAAATTTCTGGGAATAAATTTAAGCAAAAACTTTGCAAAGTGAATTCATTAAAATTATAAAATTTTACTTAGAGAAATTAAAAATAGAGATATAAAATCTCCAAGAATTGGAAGACTTAGTATTGTTAAAATTTCAATATCCATAGTTAATTACTCTCAAAGTAAAATCTCACCACTTGTGGTTCTCAAGGACACAGGTGTTTCAAGAAATTGAAAGCTTTCCTAAATAATAAGATGCTATTTTCTTTTTTCATTACATTTTTCTCATGAATGTGTGGAGCTATAATCCTAAGGTCACCTGATGTGAGATATTGCAACTGATTGAATGTAAAAGCAGATATGAGAATCCAGTTGTTTTCTATTAAGCCAGAAAATAAAAGCAATTTATAGAAATATAAAGTTATACTGCTCTTAACTCCATGTCTTTTTTCTAAAATGATGCTATCTGCCATAGGTTTATTATTTATTTTTCCTCATCATTAATATTTAAAATAATAAATACATAACAATATAATATGTATAATCTCCAATTTTAATTTTATAAGTGTGGATAGATAGATCCCACATACAGAAAAGTTAGTTGGGTATTTAACAAATTTTAAAAGTACAAGGACTTCTGGGAACAAAATTTTTGAAATTGTAAAAATCATTGATTTAAATATTCAATACAATTCTCATTACAATCCTGAATTTGCATGGAACTAAACACAAGTAATTAATGAAATTCAACACCCATCCTGAACTTGAACATGCACACTTCACTTTTAGCAACTGAGGCCTTCAAAGCCCAGTTGTATTCTGTGTGTGTCTGTATCTATCTGTTCCTGTACCATGTGGAGTTAGCCCTGTGGAGTGGCCATTTCCTCTCCATGCATAGAAATAATTTTTTAAATTTTCTAAATTGCAAATATTTCAAGTAACCAACTGTGTTCTTGTCCTCCATATCTGTAAAACACCACTCATGTCTTTAAAATGATATTTCCATTTTTACATATATTACTCAAGTTTTTGTTTATATTTTACAACCATAATGCCAATATATTTATGATATAGCAAGTTCCAAAACACCATGAAAAAAAATACCAGTATTAATTTAGTAAATATTTAATAGAGCTTCAGAGTGCTTAAGTTTCAGGGTATTCCAAAAACATATAAATGTAAATTGGAGATTAGAATTGTTGCCCATTTAAGCTCAGGAAAACTCATCCTAAATAAAATGCATTTCACTTGGGCTGTCAGATATTCCTGTGGTGGACCAACAGGAAGGTCTAATTAATCTCATTATGTCAGAAGAATTAAATGTTTGTGACATAGTCTCAGATGTGTTCAGTAACATTGTTTTTTCTATAAAACTAGCTGTTCTAAACACCATATAGTCTGAGCAATGTAAGTTTACAAAAATATTAAAATTTACAAAAATAAAAGCCATCTTTTATGAATTATGCTTTTTTTCCAGTCAGGTGTGGTGGCGCACACCTGTAATTCCAACAACTCAAGTAGGTTGAGGCAGGAGGATTGGGTGTTCAAAGCCAGCATCAGCAACAGTGAGGCAATAAGTAACTCAGTGAGACCGTATCTCTAAACAAAATACAAAAAACATAAATTATTCTTTTTAAAAAGATACAAAAGGATAATAGTTTCTAGGTTATGAAAAAAGTCTTTACAAAGTTAAAAAATGCAACATGATTTACAGCACTCTACCATTGAAGCTTAGGGATTTCTTTTGTCAAACTTTCCAAACATGAATTGTAATTGGATGATCAGGTTGAAGTATTTCACAGGAAGATTTTAAATTCTCAGTAGAGATTAAGATACTTCATCTTTAATACAGTTATAATCCTAGTTTTCTATTATATTACAGTATTATCATCAATCAGGCTTTTATTTAAGCAAAATAATATCAGAATTTCTTAAGGGAAATATATAAAATTATGTATGCTTTGATGACGTTTATCAGGGAGAAAAGATAACAAACTCAGATTGTGCATGCATGGAGGAAAGACCCTAACAACCAAGTAAAAAAGCAAAACATATTGTTAGCAACTAAAACCACTAGAAAAATCCTGTAATTATTAGTGATTAGTTAACGCAGCCAGAGAGTCTATTGAGGGAAAAAAAATAAACCTACAAGATTGAAAAAACAATATATAATTTAGTACTATATCCATGTTTACTTAGGAGTACACAAAACCATTCTGAAGGTAATGAAAATTTCATGGTCTATAACGAAATCAAATACGAGTTATTAGTATTGCAAGTTTTGAAAAAGGGAACAGAATATTCAAATACAGATCACTGTCACAGAGGTGAGATTGCTAGTGGCCTCCACATGTTACCACCCCTACAACCATCAGTCACTTACCTGAGAGGGCTCTGGCCATTCATTTGTCTCTAAAAATACAAAGTATGTAATAATTAGGAAAAGCCCACTATGGGAGTCAAAGAATGAGAAATATATTGGTATATTTTCTGAACTGTGAAAATCAAAGAATATTATCCTCAGAGATTTTTAAAGCACTTTTAAATAGCCATACTGAAATATCAGCATAACCAAATTAATCACGTGTTTTTTCTTTTTACAACAAATTTATAGAAGTCAGAGTTTTTATTAAAACTCATGTATATGATTTTAGATCCATTGACCCTCTGATCCTCAAAAATCCTCAAGAATAGTTAATTCATGTTTTTTTTTAAAATTGGACAGTACCTTGATATTCTTTTTGTCTTCATTTTATGGCAAAAGAATTTTAGAGAGGCAAAAGAATTTTGTATAGTCCAAAAACTCATTTGTGGTGGCATCTTCTATCAGTTCTATAACTCCTACAAGTTATGACTTTAAATAGATCTTATTCTATTTAGCTTTGTTCCTTAAGCTTTTATGTAGCAGCCTAGTTTCTGTGTCTTGATAATGGGGAGTTCTTTGTTCTAAAGCTCTTTGTGAATGGCAGAGATCATTTTTATTGCCCTACGAAAAAGATACCAGAAATCTGTGCCCTGAATGTGTAGCCTGGAAAGAAGAAAAAGTAGAAGATTTGAGACACTTTTGGGAAAAGCTATGGAGGAACAGCAAAGCTTGTAGGAGTTTTAATCCCTGTTGTAGTGTCTTTCACAATGTGCAGAAGATACCTTGGTTTAGAAGTCCCTGAGCAAATGTCACCAGATTCATTGAGCTCCCACCAGACTGACCTGAAAGTTGTCGACACTTGGGGGACTGCAGCTGTTCAAGTTGACACCATCCTCCTGAAACCCTAGGGCCTGAAGAAGCCTTTTCTATGAGCATTAAAAATCAGAGTTTTGTATGTGTCAGCTATGTTTATCTCATGACTGCCAGAAAGAGAACATTCTTTCCAATCAAAGAAAAGAGTCCCTCCCAATCCCTTCCCCCTGCCTCAAACAAATTAGTTCAGGACTGAAAATAATGGAAAATGCTTTTTAAAGGAGAGGGGGAAATTACATTAGAGTGCCTTTTTTATAGAAAAAAATCTGTGTCCAGCAATTTCAACAGGATCATAAAGCACAGCAAATCCTTGAGTTTAAAGCACTCTCACTGGTCCATTTTTGTTATATAACCTCTGCTTAACTCCCAAACTTCAGATTAAGCTTATATTTATGGCATTTTCTATTTGCATTATTCAAATCTCTTCTCACCCCTTCAGCATGCAGGCATTCTTTGGGTAGAACCAGGTTTAATAAAGACCAGAATGACTGTTTTTTTTTTGTTGTTGTTGTTGTTAAGACCATTCATCTTTCACTCAGTCCTAGGAGGCAATTTATAGTTCTAAAGGCTACTATATTTTGGATAACGAATGACAATTTCACAGATGAGAGATTCCCATTAACTTTCCTCTACCATTTAGCCTGTACCTATTTTAGCACTTTCTTTGAGGCTAAAACACCACTTTTTTTTATTTCTGAATTTTTGTATTTTTCTTTCTTCAGTTGGCCATAATTTTGTGTAATGGTGACTAGAGGAAATGCTATGCACTGTTAACCTTACCAAAAATGGAATTCAGCCATCCAAGTCAGGGGAGTCCTGTGGACTTGGCTGTTCTCCTGGGATGGATGCTGTTCAGAATCTCAGCTACCAACCTGGCACTTAATGTAATATGATTTTTGCTCTATATTTTTCTGTGCTGGGAAATATTCACCAAGGGACACTCTTACTCTCTCCCTTCCACCTCTGAGTTTGTTCAGAGTGACTAGTCTTATTTAAAGATTTACAAATATTAGGACTGTTATTTTTTTTTCTAGTTGATTAATCAATGTGCAATTAATTTTTGATGATCTCTTTCTCTGACACTGTTTCAATCCCTGTTCACTTTTATAGTAAATCCTTTTCAAAGATTCATTTCTTCTGCTAGAGTGTGAACTCCTGGAGGCAGAAATAGATTTATATTATATCCTAACCAACACCTGGCCAATTATAAAGAATCAATAAACACTTTTAGAACTCAATGATTGAAGTATCCACATGATTTCTAAGTGCATTGGAATAATGATATTTATGCATAGCACTTTAATGCAGAAAGAATAGGAATTTGGTACTTTATATACTGAATTTAATTTCCTAACTCATTATTTACAAGTATTGTGATGAGAACTGTGTGAGCCTCATTTTCTTCATCTCCTATATGTATTTACCACATTTTGTTTTGGAAATGACACTTACTATCAATAATGTAAGTTCTACTCTCTCAACTGGTAAAAACACAAGTTTTTCAGATTTTTGTATATGTATGTTCATCAAAATCAAGTTTTTACTGTTTTAGCTTGATATTATAAATAATATGAATTATTTGTTTTTAAGTTTATTTAAGAAAAAGCCTTATTGTGCTTTCTACAAATTTTTAACGATTAAATTTATTATGTGTCTTTTGGAATTTCCTAGGCCAAATCCTAATAGTTGTATGCCTATAAATTGTTATAACTTTTGGGAAATTTTCACTCTATTTTCTACAGTAAGTTGTCTCCCTGGTAGTATAATATGAAACAATATAAGTGAAAAATTCTATAGCATCCATAAAATAAAATTCTGTGGATAATCCTTGATTTGAGTATCCCATTCTAATTTATCACCTAAAATAAGCAGTGTCCAGTGTTTCCCACGGGAGGAGGTCTGTCATCTTTCTAAGTTTTACACTAGTATAACTAACAGCTTACATGAGAGGACAGCACAGAACATAATGTCAATGCTTTCTCTTATGATTATGAGAATACTAGCCTCCATTAAGATTAAAAGTTTCAGGAGTGGATCAAGGTTAGAAACATGATTCAGGCTTGGGCATGGTACATGCAGGAGACCATTTGCCTTCCATTTGGAGATAACCCACCCAGGTGGCTGAACATGAGAGTCTGTGATCATCAGGGTTTTTGTGCTGAGGAAAAATTTGAGATGGACTCTTTCACCTTGTGACTCTGGGAAAGTCATTCAACTTCTGTGGGGATAAGTATTATCATCTGTTTTACAAGTGGTAGGATTCTCCTTTACACTAAAGTAAGTCTATCTTTTACATGCTTATGATTTTTCAGAGGATTGTATTCTATTGATCAGCTATTTAAATTATTACTGTTAGTGTTCATAATTTATTGCATTATTATAACCCTATTGAATTCTAGGTTATCAATTATCAGTTTCCATTTTTGTAGTCTCCTAAGTTTAAGTCTATAGGAAACAACATACACAAAGAAAATATATTTTTTTCAATGATTTAGAAAAGAAAAATATTTAAAAAAAACATTTTATAGGATTTTTGTGTACTTAATCTGCTATTATTTGATTTTAGAGATCTCCATTGTGGACTTATTTTTTTTAAATTTTTTATTGTTGGCTGTTCAAAACATTACATAATTCTTGATATATCATATTTCACACTTTGATTCAAGTGGGTTATGAGCTCCCATTTTTACCCCATATACAGATTGCAGAATCACATCAGTTACACATCCATTGATTTACATATTGCCATACTAGTGTCTGTTGTGTTCTGCTGCCTTTCCTATCCTCTACTATCCCCCCTCCCCTCCCCTCCCCTCGCGTCTTCTCTCTGCCCCCTCTACTGACATTCATTTGTCCCCCTTGTATTATTTTTCCCTTTCCCCTCACTTCCTCTTGTATGTACTTTTGTATAACTCTGAGGGTCTCCTTCCATTTCCATGCAATTTCCCTTCTCTCTCCCTTTCCCTCCCACCTCTCATCCCTGTTTAATGTTAATCTTCTTCGCATGCTCTTCCTCCCTACTCTGTTCTTAGTTACTCTCCTTATATCAAAGAAGACATTTGGCATTTGTTTTTTAGGGATTGGCTAGCTTCACTTAGCATAATCTGCTCTAATGCCATCCATTTCCCTGTAAATTCTATGATTTTGTCATTTTTTAATGCAGAGTAATACTCCATTGTGTATAAATGCCATATTTTTTTTATCCATTCATCTATTGAAGGGCATCTGGGTTCGTTCCACAGTCTTGCTATTGTGAATTGTGCTGCTATGAACATCGATGTAGCAGTTTCCCTGTAGCATGCTCTTTTTAGGTCTTTAGGGAATAGACCCAGAAGGGGAATAGCTGGGTCAAATGGTGGTTCCATTCCCAGCTTTCCAAGAAATCTCCATACTGCTTTCCAAATTGGCTGCACCAATTTGCAGTCCCACCAGCAATGTACAAGTGTACCCTTTTCCCCACATCCTCGCCAGCACTTGTTGTTGTTTGACTTCATAATGGCTGCCAATCTTACTGGAGTGAGATGGTATCTTAGGGTGGTTTTGATTTGCATTTCTCTGACTGCTAGAGATGGTGAGCATTTTTTCATGTACTTGTTGATTGATTGTATGTCTTCCTCTGAGAAGTGTCTGTTTAGGTCCTTGGCCCATTTGTTGATTGGGTTGTTTGTTTTCTTATTGTCTAATTTTTTGAGTTCTTTGTATACTCTGGATATTAGGGCTCTATCTGAAGTGTGAGGAGTAAAGATTTGTTCCCAGGATGTAGGCTCTCTATTTACCTCTCTTATTGTTTCTTTTGCTGAGAAAAAAACTTTTTAGTTTGAGTAAGTCCCATTTGTTGATTCTAGTTATTAACTTTTGTGCCATGGGTGTCCTCTTGAGGAATTTGGAGCCCGACCCCACAGTATATAGATCGTAGCCAACTTTTTCTTCTATCCATTGCGGACTTATAATCAATTGCTTCACTCAGTCATTTCTATGGCTGTTCATCATATGTTGAATGTATTTCCCCTCTACTTACTCTTTTATTTTCAATTGAAATTGAAATTTGAATTGAAATTAAAATCTTCAACAATGTAAAAAATTCCACCACATTTCTTCTGAGTGATTTAGATACTATCCCTTAATTATATTACAAATACTTATTTCCTTCCATTAAGTCTCTAAATTAGGTATTTTATTCCCTTATTATTGTGTTATTTTCCTCTGCTATATACTTTCATTTATTTACATCTTTGGCAGGGAGAAAGAGAGTTAGATTGGCAAGTGTCAATTCCATCAACATTATTATCTTTGTACACCCATTTCAAATCTCTCTTTTAAATTGTCCCAAATATCCCCAATCTTAATTGGTCTCCCACTGTAACTCACTACCACTGTGATTCTGGTACTTAGGCTTTTTAATAGGACCATTTTTTTTCCTGTCAGAGTAGATTATCAATACCTTTATTACAAGACTCATATTTACTCAATTTTGAAATGATAGCTTAATAAATGTTATTAAGTAATATGTTTTCTTAATCTCAAGACATAAAAATTTTTCATCATGACCTAACCACTTGTTACAATAATTTTAGTATCTATTTATTTTGTTTTCCACATCTTCTCTTTTTTTCTCCTTCCATAAATACTTTAAATGTTGAATAATTTATGCATGTTGATGAGGAAAAGGAAAAAAGAAAGAAGGAGTGATGTTTGGAAATTTGAAAATAAGATGAGGAAGAAAGAAACTTGTTAGAAATGTCTAAGCAAATTATCTCTATCATCAAGTAATATAAGGAAGAAAATAGACTCAATCATTAATTTATTCTGATAAATACATTCTTGAGTTTGAAGCATTCTCCAGAGCACCAAACAGTGATCCATCATTTTATAAATCAACTTGTCCCTTCTATATACCACAGCCTCACTTACTTATCTCCAAATACATCTCAACTTACCCACAAAATTAGAAAATAGCCCACGAAGTTTATTTGTGATTAAATCAGAAATGTTTTATATGTGTTGATATATTTGCTGTATGATCCTTAAGCCAAAATTGTAGGAGAGTCTGTTTGAGCCAATCTTTTCACCTCACTGGCGCTGAAGTTTTGTCTTCTAAAGTCCCACTCATGTTTAAGACTATAAAATTCGTAACTCAATAATAGGCATCTTGCCTAAGTTCTGAAAGAACTAATGTTTGTAAAATAATTAAGATTCAAGGATGAGGTTTTTATGCTAGTTTCAAACACTATGCTTATTTTATGAAGCAAGACAAAAGAGCCAGCTTTGTCAGGAAACTGCTGTATCTTTGGCATATCAGACTTAGCCTGTACCCAGGACAGACCTGAAAGAAGAAAAAAATTGCAAGAATCTCACAATCAAGCAGGGATAAGAGTGGGTGGAAAATACATGTCTTATATTGAATAGAAATTGGAAACATATACATGTGAACACTATTTTTTCTAGTTTTCATTGAAGTAAGTACAGATTAAAAAAATGCCTCACTTATAAGAGAAATCCTGTTAAAAACAATACCCATGTGTGGAGGTACGGGATGCAAAGTTCTTGCCTCTGGGGTTGGAAGTTGATTTGACTGAGAAGTGGTCTGAGGGACTCTCTTGTGTGATAGTATTAAAGTATTTTCACTTTATATTTCCATGTTTTATAGTACTGTTACTCAGAATATTATCTTGAGTTATGAAATTAAACTGTAATTCATTCATCCCACAATATTTTATTATAAACCAACCAAAATTAAAAGATTTTCTACAAAACATTACTCTTTAATCTTCCAAATTTTTCAAGTTGTACAAGGTAAAGACAGATTTAGGAAGTGTTATAGATTAAAGGCAGTTAAAGAACTATGGCAACTAAATTCAGTATGTAATTCAGAATTGAATCCTAAATAAGAAGAAGGATCTTAGTGGGAAGTTTTTTGTAATGTGAATAAGTCTATAGGTTACATATTAGTAATGCATCAAAGTCAATATCTCATGTTTCATAATTATAATGTGGTTATGGGAAAAGACTTCCCTTGTTTTGTAAAAGTACATAGTGATTATTTACAGGAAGAAATGGCTATGTATCTATCCATCCATTTATATAGGTATACATTTATAAGCACACACTGCACATACAGAGACTGATAAAAAAAAAGTATAGTAAAAGGATATATGACAATTTTAATACTATTTTGGCTACATTTTGATATCTGTAATTACTTAAAAATGAATATACTAAATTCTGGAGGTCAAGGAGAATGGAAATATTACATCAAGTATTAAGATAGCACTTGTGGATAAATTATTATAAAATTACTCTTCACATAGTACACATTTTGAAGAGATTTTCTTGCTTAATGGAGGCCATAGAAAGAAAGAAGATACAATTTATGTTTGAGTATGAATTTTAAGATCTACTGTATATTCTAGTTTGAAGAACTTTGTACAAAATTTATGATGGTCTTCTATTTCTAGAAAGAAGCTAGAGAAAATACCGTGAAGGACACTTCCAATGCAATCAATAAAGACATAAAAAAAAACCTACAAAGGAAAATGAAAGCAAGAATTCTGGAGATAAGCTAGTATTAAAACCAGGTTTTAGCCTGAGCTTTTTATTTGATGGATGCCCATAAGAGGTGTAACAAAACGTAAGTTTCTTTCAGTTGCTTTTTCTTTTAAAACACGGTACGGCAACAAAGAGAGGATATTGATTTTAGGTCAGTATTTTAAAAAAGCTATCATATAAATCAGGTAGGATTCAAAGTATACAGATGTTAGAGAAAAATCTGGTTTAAGTCCAGGCTTTTTGAACTACTAATTTCATAGTTATAAGTTTCACATACTCTCTGAACTTCAACATAATCATCTAAAACAATAAAGTAATAAAATACACATTAAAATTTCATACTCCATAACATAAAAACATTGTACCTGTTATCTGTGTTATTATTACTAATATAAAATGTGTCATAAACATTAATAGACTTTCCTTATTTGAGCAGTTGGAGATTACACCAAGTCTATAGAGAATTCCCACACACAGCCACTCCTACAGCCTACCTCCCTTCTGTCACTTCTGTAATTAACATCTTGCATTGGTGGGGGACATATTTACTACAAATGATGAATTGATATCAATACATGAATTGTGATACATTTTAATGCATTGTGTTCACAATTATGATATGGGGAATAGTTTCACTGCCCTAAGCATTCTCTGTCCTTCATCTATTTATCACTCCCTTCTGTCTCCCATTTCTGTCATCTGGAAACCACTGATTGATCTTTTTACTGTTTATAGTTTTGCCATTTCTAGAATCAGAAACTACTCTATAGTATGTAGCTTTTTAGAGCAACTTAGAATGACTTTTTTTTTCATTTAATGACAAAAAAGTTAATATGGAATTAAATCCCCTTTCTATCTTTTTGGGATTGGATAGCTTGTTTATTTTAATCAGTGAATAGCATCCCATTGTGTAGATGCGTCACGGTTTATTTACCTATTTCTTTGAAGGGCACTTTTCTTGCTTCCAATTTTTGGAAACTATGAGTATAACCACAGCCATAAATATTTTACTCATTTAACTATTTAGGAGCACAATTGCTAGATTATATGCCAGAACTATCTAACTTTGTAAGAAACCGTTTTCTAAAGTGGATGTACAAATCTGCACTTCTACTAGCAATGCATGAGAGTTCCTGTTGCTCCTTGACCTTCCCAGTATTTAGTGTGGTCAGCATTTTGGACTTCAGCCATTCTAATATATTTTTAAATTTCCTGATGACATATTATGCTGAGCATTTTTCATACACTTACTTACCATCTGTATAACCCATCATGACTTTTTAAAAAACTACTATTTTTACACTACTATTTATGTTATTAAATTAGCATTGTTACACTTTTGGAAACACAGAGGGCCTTTAGAAAGAAAAGCTAAAAAGAAGGAAAGAAAAACAGAACTTTCAATTGTATCAGGGGTACAAGATGAGAAAGGCAAGGCAGGGAGATTCACAAATAGAAAGCAAGAGTAAGAACAAAAACAAAAAAACAAAAAACAAAAACAAACAAAAAAACCCAACCAAACAAACAAAAACCCTCCTATTTGAAGATATTCATGCACTAGGAGTACCTGTCTTATGGGGCATTTTTTCAGGTCAAATAAAGACTGTGTGTATGTGTGTTTGAGAGAGAGAGAGAGAGAGAGAGAGAGAGAGAGAGAGAGAGAAACATAGAGTGTTATATGCATATGAAAAAGAGACCAAGACAGAGAATCACTATAAATGAAAGTGTGTCACGGATGGAAAGGACAAAAATAAAAAATAAAAATGCAGATATTTATTTTTTACCCTTGAACCTACTCTATAGTATTAAAATGTTTTTCCACAGTATGCCCATAAGCAAAAATTATAGACAATTGTCACCATCCTCTCTCCATTGCCTCCAAACAACACTTTTCTCTAGATACTAGTGTACTTATATGTGTTTTTTTAAAAAAGCATTGAGATGATTACATGGATAAATTCAGGTTTTAGGCTATGTGAAAAAATTATATTATAAAAATCTACCATCTTATTAATGATGCATATAATATTTCAGTTTGAAAATATATATTGTGCATATGTGCTTATGCAACTATGCCAATTCCAGGGATTTATCCTGAGGAATAATTTATAAATGTGTAAATTTAGCTAAAATTGAAGTCATTCAGCACTGTTTGTTGCTGCATGAAATGGAAAAAATAAATAAATATTGCCACACATAGTTATAGCTTTATAATTAGCATAAACTCATATAATGTGATATTGTATATGGTCATTGCATATGAATATGTAAAAATAATTATCAATATGAAAGTTGTTCACTACATGTTAGCATAAAAAACAGGTGTCACCAGTATTATCATTTTATTCTGCACAGAAGAGGATGTCATGGAGAGATATATGATAAAGTCCTATAAAATACTTCTTCTGGTTGACAAGACAAAAATTCACATTTACTTGTTTCTTTTACATTTCATTCTATACCTGTATAACTCAGAAATTTAGAATGTAGATCTTGGAGTCAAATATAAATGTTTTTCAGTATTGATTCCACCACTTAGAAGTTATATAATTAGTTTTAGGAATTTATTTTTATTGCTAGTCACACATGTTTATTGTATGCACTAAGTTGAAAATGTATATGAAGTGTTAATTCCAACTTCAAACATAAAAACTACAAATCCATGCTAATCATTATTTTCATAAGAGGGTTTCACTGGATTCATTATAATAATTTTCATTAGGGAAAAGACATAAAGTTTTTAATTATAAAAAAAACTCTGGAAAAGAAAAACGGAATCTTATATCTATTTGCAGAAAGATAACTACTGGTCTAAGTTTATGCATATAGATTTAGTATATGAAAGTAGTACCTAGCAATGTGGCAATAACTAAACAGACAAAGTGAAAGAAAATTCAAGAATTTATTCTTGGGAGCAAGAATAAGGGTTGAAAATGTGTAAGGCAGGCTAACAATTTTTCATTATACCTTTATGCTTTGTTTGATTTTACTTTGATAGAAATTGAGAAAATCTATTACAAGGAAACTTAATTTAAAAGTAATTTCAAATATATCCTTTATTTTCCAAGACATTCTTTTATTCTCATTTTGGGTGAAGTAATCACAAAATTGAAAGTGAAATTGTTCTTTGATAAATAATGGAATTGTTTCCTTTGTTCAAATACTGTAGAGCATTTTAAATGGAATAAAATCTGACAGTATCTATGTTCATTAATAAATGTAATTTAGCAATTATAAGAAACATATAGGTTATCATTATTATTATTATTTTTCAATTGCAGAATCCTGATAATGTGGTTCTGCACATGCTTACTTCCTGAAGATGCACCTTCAGTTTTGCATCATTTATATTTTTCTCACTTTTTGAAGAATTTAGTCATAGTACTATTGATTTAAGGAATCTCCCATTGAAAATCACTGACTATGAAAAATCGTGATTGTAACAGAGGCATAAACTGGTGGATTCAGAAAATACTCATGATAGATGGACATGTAAGATAAAAAATCTGTAAGAAAAAGTTATTATATGAAGACATGAAAATAAATGACAATATGCAGAAACTCCCATCACTTTATTAGGACTTATGTATCTGGACACAATTCTGGGATTTAGACAAGGAGTTATTAATCCTGCCTGGCTAAGGGATCATGCACTGAAATCTTTACACCTTATATATTTTAAGTCTATAAAATTTGCATAACAATCTACATGTGAAAAGAGTATTGGTAAAGATCATATGAGTCAATGCACATGAAGTAGAAACATAGTATCTCATTGATGCTAAGTAGGTCAAATGTGAGCTTCAGTTCCTGGTTTATGTTCTCAAAACTGCTCAGAATTGAAACTTTCTAAATAAAGTGTAAAAGTTTTTTAATTATTCAACATCTCTGTATATGTAGTAATTATGTAGATAACTTAGCTTTAATTTTTTATGCATTACTTATCCAATATTCTTTTTATAAATTTTATCAAATGCCAAATATTTGATAATATAGATACATATTTATACATGTATTTTTGTGTGTGTGTGTGTGTGTGCACGCCAGGAATTGAACCCAGGGGCACTTAACTCTGTGCCACATCCCCAACCTTTTTATTTTATTTTTAGATAGGGTCCCTCTAAGTTGTTTAGGGACTTACTAAATTGCTGAAGATGGGTTTGAATTTGCAATCCTCCTGCCTCAGCCTCCAGAGCAACTGGGATTACAGATGTGCAGCACCATGCCTGGAAACATGTATTTTTTGATGCATGTACACAAACACACAGAGACACATGTCAACATATATACACATACTACCCCTTTTCCCACTGCAGCCAACAGGAATTTTGAAGGCTACTGTTATAAAATAACTAAAAAATTGGAGTAATTACCATCCACCTTTTACTATATACTACACACACTTTAAGTGCATTTCATTTTATTCTTCAAAATGGTCCTATGAAGTAAATATTGAAATTGTGTTCATTTAACAGATTAGGAAACTGAGACTAAAGTAATTGCATAATTTAGCCAACTTAACAAAACTCATAAACATCCAAGTTAGTATTTGTATGTACTGTGCTTGCTTGCAAGGTCCACTACATTTTTACAATTTATCCTTTTGTTTTCTCCTTTTCCTGGAATCAGAACTGGAATATTACTAAGGTTCTTTTGATCTCATGAATGGAATTTGAGCCTGCACGAATACCAGGCTTGAGTTACATGTACACGTTCACACTTAATCAGTCATGAAGTCCTACCCATTTTACTCCCATGCAGCTCTCACAGTTTTTATTTCTGCTTCTACTCTAGTTTCCTGAGCCATCATCTTTTTCCAAAATTAATCAAGTATTCTCAAAAATATCCTCCCACCTACAGTTTTGCATCTTCCAGATTTTTCTTCTACTACAACAAAACTTTTCCTTATCAATATAAATCTTACCATCTCACTTTTATGCTTAGACCTCCCTCCCCTACACTTACTCCTTATTGGCCATTAAATGAAGCTCAAAATTTTTAGAATATTTCAACTTCCTGTGAATATTGATTATTGTCCACTTCAGTGCCCCCCTAGGTCGTGTAGGGACAATAAATTAACTATTTGTTGTATATTTTAAAGGCATGTTTTCTTTTCCCCAAGGGCTTTATGTTATAACCATCCTTTTCCACACATGTACTTGCAATCTATGGGCCAGTACTCCCTGAAGAGAATCAAGCAGAAGAAAATCACACACAAAAAATGATATCAGTAACCCCTATTGCAGGAGTGCAGGGCAAAATGAGATGTGTCAAGCTGTCAATAAGTGTCAGGAAAGATAAGGTAAAGAAGACTGGGCAAGGTGAAGAGGGCTGGGCAAGAGTCAGACTCTCAGAGATACTTGGAAACCAACGAAGAATGAACAAAAGGCAGACAGGAGAAGAGACAGATTGCAGGAGCCACAAAGAACAACCTTGCTATCTAAGACAGATGGCTGAGTTATCCTCAATAGTTTGATTCACCTGTTCCAGAATGAATCTGGACTAGAATTCAGCTTGTTTGTTTCAGCCTTATTTTGCAAAGCATTGTACTAAGAGCAAATGATACAAATCTATGCTTCCTGTGAATACATTTTTTCCAGTTCAGAAGTCAGACATGAACAAGTGTCTGAGACATGCATGGGGTGATGCATGGGGTGATGGGACAAGAAACAGGAAGGACATAATGCTCGATTTGTGAATTCAGGATGGAAGTTTACAATGTTGAGAACTAATCAAAAAGAGTTTCAAGTACTTGGAAAAAATATATTTAATCTTTGCAAATCTGCCTTCTTACTTATTAAAGACATAAATTTAATAATAATAAAATATTACAACTATATTCATGTATGACACATACATAAAATACAATCAATCGATGTTTTCTTAGGCAAGAAGAAGGACAAATAGTTTTCTCAAAAAAGGTCAAGAAAAAAGCAAAGTGTAATGTTAATGATAGCTGTACCTATATATTCTTTATTTTCTTTTTAAGTATATTTTAAAAGTATTGCAATAAGAGAAGCATAGATACTTTCTCTCAGTTTGTGGGTCTCTCTCTGTTGTTTTCTTTGATGTGTAGATACTGTCCAGTTTGATGTCATTCCTTTTCTCTGCATTTCCTTCTGGTTCTCACCCTTTAGGATTGTGTAGGAGAAATCACTGCCAGCCAGTGTCATGGAACTTCCCCCCTAGTTCCCTTCCAGTGCCTTTAAAGTTTCTGGTCTTATATTTAAGTCTTAATCAATTTGAGTTAATTTTCCTTAAATCTAAGAATCCAATTTCCTTTTCTGTATGTGAATATTCAGTTTTCCTAACTCTGTTTAAGAGATTTCCTGTTCCCTGTTGTGTACTCTTGGTAACTTTATTAATGAGTTGATTATAAATTCTTAAGATGATTTCTGAATTTCCATTCCTATTCCATTGGTCAAGGTGCCTGTACTACACTGTTTAGTTATAACATCTTTATATTTTAAAATCAAGGAACATGATGCATTCAGCTCTAGTTTTGCTCAGGATTTCTTGGGCTATTTTAGCAATTTATTTCTCCTTTGAGTCCATACAAATTTTAATTTTTTAAAAAATTTCTGTAAAAACTGTCATTGGGTTATTTTTTCAACCAAGTTTTTAAACAGGTGTATTTCTGAATAGCAGAAGTATAGGTGATTTTTACTTTCTTCCTAACAAATTTTAAAACTTTTAAAAATCTAATTTATTTAACTGATAACTAAAACATAAAGCTTATGCATATTTATGTATATCATAAGATGATACAAGACATGTATTATGAACTTCTATTAGATCTTTTTTTTTTTTAGATTCCAAATATAAACAGAATCATGTGGTACTTATTCCTGTGCCTGGCTTGTTTCACTTATCATGGTAATCCTTAGTTTCATCCATGTCCCAAATCATAGGACTTTATTCTTTTTTAAGACTAAGTAGTATTCCATTTTCTGTATGCACCACATTTTTTATCCATTTATTAGTTGAAGGAAACAGTTTTTTTCTATTTTTTGGCTACTATAAATAATGCCAAAGTGAACATTGGTTTCCATATGTCTCTTCAACACAAATATTGCACTTTCTTTAGATATAGATCCAAAAAATTTGATTACTAGATCTTATGGTAGTTCTCTAATATTCTGAGGAACCTGTGTACTGTTTTCTGTAATGGCTATTCTGGTGAATATTCCCACCAGTAGTATGCATAAGTTCCCTCTTCTCCACATCCTTGCCAGTGATTATTATTTTAATCTCTTCGATAATGTTTATTTTTACTGGAGTGAGTTGACATACCACTGTGGTTTGGGTTTTAATTTCTCTGGTAGTTAATTATGCTGAGTATTTTATCACATACCTGTCGGCCATTTGAATGCTTCTTTAGAGAAATGTCTACTTATATGCATGACATATTTTTAGAAATTTGTTTTTTGTGATGGTTCTGGGGCTCAAACCCATTGCCTTGTGTATGCTAAGCAAGCACTCTACAACCCCATCTTTTATTGCCAATTTTTTTAGTTGGGTTATTTATTTATTTATTTATTTACTTTGATGTTGATTTTTTTGGAGTCACTTACATATTCTGGATGTTAACCCTCTACCAATGGTCTGCAAGTATTTTCCTCATCTGTATGTTGTCTCTTCACTCTCAAATTTATTTCCTTTGCTGCTGGTTGATATAATCCTATTCATCTGATTGATCTTGTTTCTTGTTCTTTTTAGATCTTGTGCAAATAATTTTTGCTAACTTCGGTGTCCTGAAACAATTCCCCTATGTGTTCTTCCAGTAGTTCCATTTTTGGGTCTTGCATTAAGTGTTTTATCTGTTTCTAGTTGATTTTTGTAAGTGGTGAGAGATAATTCTTCTGTGTTCCAATTTTCACAATGTTATTCATTCACTTTCCCTTCTCCCATGTGTGTTCTATGCATCCTTGTCAAAAATCAATTGGCTGTGGCTTTACTTCTGCATTCTATATTTTGTTCCATTGGTCTATGGCTCATTTTAATGCCACTACTATGCTGTGTGATAACTAAAGCTGTGTAATACATTTTAAAGTCAGGTAATATAAAGCCTCCTGCTTTGTTCTTTTGACTCATGATGACTCTAGCCATTGATGTGTGTGTGTGTGTGTGTGTGTTTCTACAAATTTTTTAGTACTGTTTTCTGTGAGTCTGTGAATAATATCATTGGTATTATGTTAGAGACTACACTGTATTTGTACTTTGCTTGGAGTTGCATAGACATTAACTATGAATCCTTCTAACCCAGGAAAATGTGCTATCTTCCCATTTATTTGTGTTTTTCAACTCATTTTATCAATATTTTATAGTCTAAATTGTGTAGATTTTTACTTTCTTATATAATTCATTCTTAAGTACATTATGCTATTTAAATTGTATTTTTCTTATCTTTTTAATAGTTAACTGTGTATATAGAAATACTACTTATTTTGGTATATTGGTTTTATGAAGGGCTACAATCCAAAATATATTAGGAACTCAAACAACTCAATAGCAATGAAACAAAAAACTGTATTAAAAAATAAAAAAGTGATCTGACTGGTAATTTCCCAAGAGAGACATAGAAGTACAACAAATATATGAAAATATCCTCAATATTCCTTTATCAGAGAATGCAAACTTAAACCACAATGAGATTTAACCTCCCACCTGTTAAAATGGCTATTCCCTAAAAGACAAACATAAGATAGCAAGTAGTGGTGAGCATGTAGAAAAAAAAGGAACTGTTGCACATTCTTGGTGAGAATGTAAATTAGTTCAGTAATTTTGGAAAATAATATGGAGTGTTCTCATAAACACTAAAAATTGAATTTCTATATGATCCAGTATGTTGAAGAGATTCTGCTGTTCATGACCATTTCTGCATTATGCATTGTAGCCAAGGTATGGAAGCAACATAGTTTCCATCAAAGGATGGATAAGGAAAATGTGATATATGCACACTAAAGAATACTATACAATCAGTAAGGAAAGGAACTCTGTCATTTGTAGAAACATGGATATAACTGAAGGTCATTAAGCTACATGAATAAGTAAATGATTTCACTTATACATTGAATCCAAAACAACCACAAAAATAGTTAATATCAAAGAAATAGTAGAATAGTGGTCATCAGAAGTTGGGAGGGAGAGAGAAAAACTAGAAAATTGGAAGATGTTGATCAAAAGGTGTAAAGTTTTAGACAGAAGCAATAGGTTTTAATGATCTATTGTACTTTGTAGTTACCAAAGTTAATAATAATTTACAATATATTATATTATAATTGTGTATACTTGTAATATATATTGATTTATTACATATTTTAGCAATTTCAAAATTGCCAAAATAGATTTTTAACATTCTTACTATTAAAAAATGAAAATTTGGTATTGGTGATGTTATAGACATGTTAATTGTCTTGACTGTATCTTTTTCAAATGTGTAGGTAGTACAAATCATTACATTGTATCACATAAATACACACAATTATTTGTCAATTAAAATTAAGTTAAACATGAATATATAAAAGAAACACTAACAAAAATAATATTTGGCTTATGTTAGTGGGCATATAAATATCAAACTCAGAAATTTCATATATGATTTTTGTCACATACTTGATATAATAATTAAATTGAATAATGTGCTACTCTCAGTTAATTGATTTTAAACTGTAAATGAGCCAAGAAATTAATATGAAACTTCTAAAAGACTAATTAAAGTGTTCTGCTGTTCAAATCTAAGCTCAGCTTTTTGTCAGATCATGGATTCTTAAGCTTTCAAGAATTAAATTGTACTTTCCTACAGTCAAACACACACATGAAAACACACACAGATCTCTGTGTGCATGAGTTATATTTATTTTATATATATTTATATATGTATGTGAAGAGACACATGCATGTACCTCTAAGTACATGTACGTGTATACATACATATATCACATGTTTGCAAATATTATCTACATATCTTTTTCGCCTCTCCATCAATGTACGCACTATATGCTACAAACAGTTAAACTTTTAAAGCTCTTTCTGAATCTCTAATGCCCAGAGCACCTTCTGCTGAGAGCCATTGCCAAGTAGGAATGATGCATGGCAATTTCTTTGTCAGCCTACCCCATGTTGCTTAGAGGAAGGACTCTCCATTGTGGAAATGGGCTTGCCTTTGGACCCAGGTCATTTGCAGTGACATTGCATGTATGTTTGAGTAAGGTGACCCTGCTCAAGGACCAGGGTGGATCCAGGTTTAGGGAGGATCCTGCTGGATTAGGGTGGGTCCAGGTTTAGGGTGTATCCTGCTGGGAATAGGGAGAATCCCGCTCCTTGGGTTTAGGGAGGTTCCAGGTTTAAGGTGGACCCTGCTGGGAATAGGGCATATCCTGCTGCCTCAAGCGCCCAGCCGCTCCTTGAGTTCCCATTGAGTTCTCTGCGGGATTCAGAGAGTATTTTTGGGATGCAGAGCCCAGTATGAAGTGTGGATTTTGCCGAGAACATACGTGTAGAATGCCGGTGACAGTTCGGGAATAAAGAATTGCTGTTTGAATCTACAAGGCTGTGAGTGGCTCGTGATTTTGTGCCCAGACAGACTGTGGCACCTTCAACTACCACTTTAGAGGCACCTATGCCAAGATTGATTACTCTAGATATTTTATTTTTCCTTTCCAACTAAATAAATTCATCTCATGTCTCCCACAAGTCAATTGTAATTTTAAATCCCCTTTCTACCACTCCTCTTTCCTGTTACCTCGAGAAAGCACCAATGTGTGTAACCGGGTTTAGCCAGTTCGCTAGTGATTTTAACTTGTAGAATGTGATCCTTTGTCCCTCTTGGTGTCGGGCTGATGGAATGTAGTAGACAAGGAGGGAAGATTCTGTGCTACATTCTTAAATGTTTTTAGCCCTAAGTCTTCAAAGAATAAGCCCATAGCATCTGTGCACTTGAGCAGTCAGTGAGGGTAGGTGAATAGGCATGAACATCAAAGACTGTTGCTGCTGATGGCCACTCTCTCCTGTGGAAAGAACCCAAGGGGCCCACAGATATCCCACAGCTGCATGCTTTAAAAGTATATTGTGGAAACCCATAAACACTGATTTGTCAGAAAATACAGCATCATCCTCTCTGCATCTGGTCATCAAAGCAAAACAAAATTATCAGAGCAGAGGGTATGGGAACATGTACATAGTTGCCATAACACATCCACCCTCTGCCAGCTTCTCTGGCTCTAAGCCCCTAATAAATTAGGCTCATCAGCATCTCCACCTCATTTCCTTCTCCATGTTCTTGCCAAGGAGGCAGGTGGAGAGAGAGAAAGACAGAGAGAGAAGATCTTTTAAAAAAAAATGTATAGCA